>NW_013666628.1:329077-334595 GCF_000517525.1 Limulus polyphemus | reverse complement strand
GAACAATGAAATAAGTTTCTAGCCCCCTAATTTACAGACAAGTTTACTTTTAAAGAGAGAAAAGTAGCTTGAACAGAATGACCAGTAAACAATGAAACATACTATTATCTACTGAATTCAAGAACTAGTTATCATATAAAATATATTTCTACTTCCTAAAATTAAGGAGTCGTTTACAGTTAAAGAAATATCACTCTTGAATACAAGAAATAGTGAACAATGAAATATAGTACTACCTAGTAATAAAATACTTGTGTAGGTGAGGAAATAAGAAAATGCAAAATACAATATAAAGTAGTGGTGCAAAACTCGTCAAATTAAAATAAATTTATTAATAAAACAAAAAAATGACATTTCGGGCAAGAGCCCTTCATCAGGTTACCAGTGATAAAGAAACAGTTAATATAAGGGTTAGTTGAAAAATCAGTAAAACATGACTCGAAAGCTCGAGAACATGTTCCTGAAACTATAAATGAGCCAAGGGAAGTAACACATAAAATAAAATAATAAAAGCATAAAAACTGTATAAATACAGTTCATCATAGTAAATAAACTAAATAAAAAAATGGAAATGTAGAACAAAAATACAGGCAAAAATGTAAGAAAATGAATGAACACATGCATCCGGTAATATTGTTCAAAGGGATACAACAATAAAAGGTATGTGAACTTAATAGAAGTGAAGAACAATGGTGAAAAGAAAAAAACATTAAGGTAATAAAAGTGGGTGACTGAAATGAATGAGCTAGAGATGAAAAAGAGTGCGAAACCATGAACGAAAAGGTTGTAGACACTAAATGTTAGAGTAAGAAAGTATAGATAAAGAGTAGGGTAGGGAAATGGAAAGAATAAAGTTAAAGGAAAGATAACTCTTCATTCATTGCAAAGGGAGTAACAGTGCCTAATGGATTCTCATTTAATGGCAAATTTTACCAACAAACAAAAGGGGTTGTTATGGGTACTAAAATGGGTCCTTCTTATGCTTTATTGTTTGTTGGCTACACATACAATCAGATTTTCTCCACTTATCAAGGAACACTTCCTACTCTTTACAAACGTTATATTGATGACATTGTTGGTGCTACCAGCACACCCTTTTGCGATTTAAATAATTTTTTAGACTGTTTCCTCCTTCCATCCAGCACATACCTTTACATGGAAAGTTTCCTTCAAGAGCTTACACATTTTAGACGTTCTCGTCTCCATTGAACACTGTCATTCATCGATTTCTGTACACTATAAACCCACTGATTCCCATTCTTATTCAATTCCTAAGACTGCATAGACTCTACAGTGAACCAATCAATTACAAGTTAAAATCTGAAAATATGAAAGATTTCTTTTTCAGTTGTTTGAGTCTTAAATAGAAAGAGCTGCCCAATGCGTCTATTCTGTAACCCAACAATACACCTAAACCTAAACCTAAGTCTACAAACTCTCGTATACCACTTTCTTTACTTACGTAATACCTCTAAAGTTGCCCAAATCATCAAACAAAGCTTGAAAATCCTCACTGACGACCCAATTACTTCCAAAATTTTTAAAGAACCCCAACTTGTCAGTTATAGACACGATAAAAAAATATAAAAAACATTTTAGTCCACAATGTCATCCAGAAATCTACCACTAGTGTGAACCCTGGTACAACCTGTTGTCACAGAAAGAAATGCATCACCTGCCAATATGTTAATACCATAACATCCATAACTGGCCCCAATGGAAAATTTCAAATACAACAGTCATTCACTTGTATTTCAACAAGCCTGATATACTGTGTATGTTGTAAAAAGTGCAACATGCTAATTGTTCGTCAAACGGGTCACCACTTAGGGCATCATTCCCCTGAACATCTCTCTTACATAAGAAGTAATGACATTACAAAACCCACAAGTAGAAACATTAATAACCCTTCACATTGCATGTCTGACTCCTCCATACTTGGACTCACATTTGCTCCATTCACTGTAATGCAAAGAGAATGCCTGGAAAAACGTTTGATTTTTAGATTAGGTTCTGTTAATCCCTTTGGAATGAATGAATGAATAGACTGCTCTCTAGTGTGCAAATTTTTGCATCGACACTAGCCTTCAACTCCCACCTAATTCTACATATATATCACATGGTTCAGCTATGTTTAAGTATGCAAATTAGCATACAACAACCCTCCAAGAGTGTGACACACCCTCCTATTGCAGCTGATTCCCTTTACGCAATTCAACCCAATCTTCACTTCGAGATTAGGTAAATATATATCAGAAATATTTTCAATGTAGGAAAATATTAACTTTGATATGATTACTTGCCTCACAGTTACAGCCAGAATCCCACATTGAGCAGGTAGAGGGACCAGTATAAAATTACCTAGATAAAAACCATTTAAAAGTGTCTGAAGAGCATCCATGGAGTGTGCCATCTCTTGTAGAGGAAACACACCTGTGGGAGACTGCACAACATTTGTATCTGGTATACTCTTCACCCAAGTGAAGCCAAATGGTGTTGTGAGCTGTCCAAGTCATCGTTGTTCTGATCGAGGCCTACAGGCAATGGCAGAATTGCTTGTAGATCAGGAGAAACCTTAGCCCACACGAAAGAAGCCATCTTTTGACGAACTATGATCAACACTTCTTCCACTGATAATGCTGCACTTGTAGCTGTTGTCATGGGCTGTTGAATGCCAGTACCATCAGTAGCCATTGTAGTTGTAATAGTAAATTGTGAATTTAAAAATATTGACTGAATACCGATAGTTGAATAAGAAATAGAATTCACAATCAAATAAAGAAATCTAACTTGATAAGGGATAATAAACAATACTTTGAAATGCAATAATCAGTAACAGAATATTTTTAAAATGCACTAAAGATAAAAAAAAAATGTCTGAAACCAAGTATTAGGTCTTAACACTGTCATGCCAAATCGAGAAGTGAATATTGGCTTCAATTGCATTGAAGAATAGCTGTAACTGTGAGTGGAGGTAAGTAATTGTATTGGAAACATCACTTTTGAATACAAGAACGCGTGAAGAATCAAATATAATAATAATAACTACTGAAGTAAAGGAAAATTTACAGTTAAACAGAGAAAGATCACTTTTGAATAAAAGAACTAGGGAACAATGAAATATGCTATTACCATAAGTAGGGTTTTATAGGTATGGATGGGCAGGATTCTTTAGTGTAGGTGTCTGTGACTTGTTGGTGATAAATTGCAACAATAAACAAATAGCACCTATTTTATAATAGTATATTAAAACAAGTCAAACGTATACACAAATGTTTGTTACACTGTTGGATACTGTTGACAAATTATTCTTCTCTACTCTGTTATTACAATACAATTTATAGCTCAACCAAGGCCTAGAACATTCCACACCCTACGAGATATTATAATGCAATAAGACTCAATTAAAACAATGAGAAAAACTTAGAAGGTTCTATAACATGATGCAATAAGACAACAATCGCCAATTCACAACAATTGAACAACACAATGTATAAATCGATAACAGTTTCACAAACAAACCTGCAACAAATTATTGCTTCTAAAAATAAGTAAATTTAACACTTGCACTATACTTAAACCATCTAAATCCCAACACTCACGTTAAACTTAGACAGTCATGTATATCTAACACCACAGAAATTCATGGACGAGTTTACTGTTAAACAAAGAAACATCACTTCTGTATACATGGAGTAGTTTATAATAAAATATACTGAGTTGAAAAACAAGTTTACTGTTAAACACAGAAATCACTTTTGTAAAGATGGACTAGTGAACAAGAAAATATAATACTACCTACTGAATCTAAGGAAAATTTACTGTTAACTCTTTCGAAACGGGTCAGAGGTGAAAAGCCATGTCATCTCGTTTGTTGACTCGCATTCAAGATTTTATGAACTACTATTTCATGAATTTATGTCAATAAATTTGGTATCAAACTGTAGATTATAATCCATATTTTAGTACTATACATTACTCAATTTCTTAATGTAAAAGCACATATTAAAAAAGCACAGATAAACATTGGTTTTTGTGTGTCACGTGGTATGTTGAATGCAGCACTTGTTCAAATTAGGTGTTTGTGAAGTCAAAATATTAAGTCTACAGTTTTGTACGAATTAGAAACCCAAATTACAGATATTTACAAGCTAGAATGTAAAATAACAAGGTCTTATATTTTATATTTGCTAAGATATTGCTCACTATTGGCCCTGTTTGTACTGCTTTTAACTAAGTAAAAGTCATGATTAGCCACTGTATCCCTTGCATGCAAAAACATGATTCCAACTTTAAATCTTATCGCCATTTATCACAGTTTACCTTTTCCTTCACTCATAGCCTTTACCCTTTTTAGAACAGCATCCATTATTATCTCCAACATACAAACTATATAACTATAAGTCTATAGTTTTGAACGAATTAGAAACTCAAATTACCGATATTGACAAGATAGAATATAAAATAAGAAAGTCTTATCTTTTCTATTTGCTAAGATATTGCTCATGTAATAAATCAAACACAGTGGCACCCCACCCACCCCTTTCATTTTTGGAAATGCTCCCTTATATACACTTATTTATATATATATGACATGATTAACCAATCAGAAGCTCAGAATGTCCTCCTAGTGGCTTTCTCAGCCATTTTAAATTTTTAGGATGCTATTTCTTTCTTTTGAACCAAGATTCAAGGTAGTGTGTGTCTTTAGTTTGCTCGAAATTTCATATTTTTTAGACTAAAATACATCTTAGTTACTAAGCTTGATAAATTATAGTGGAATTCAATGGTATTGATGTAGTAATTCATGATTTTTTAGTTATTCAAATTTATATAAAGAACCTAAGAAAAATTATTTTGTTTCATATCCTCCACATGCAAAAATGTTAAAGGCTTAGCAACCTATGTCAAGCAGCAACCAAGTACAAAGGTCGTAACTAGAAGAGAGAATTGTTTGCTTTACTTCTTTATTTACTGGTCTATATTTTAAGAAAAGTAAGTTTAAGAACATATTTCAAAATAGCAATACTCTATATACATATGTAATGTATAATAATTGAAATGTGACTGTATTTTACAAAATACTAGTCTACTAAAATGCAGCCAAGACAAGTTACTTTGTACAGACCAAAGGTCAGTTTATGTTATTTGATATGGTAACATGAGTGCACGTGAGCCGTGTCATTGTAACTTCTGTATTGTTAGTCAGGCATGGCTGAAAGGTCAATATAATAAAAATAACAAATATATATAAATGTATAATGATATGAGATTTATGCTATTTAGCCTAAACATTTATGTTTTCATGTTATAATTTGTGTTCATTCTAGAATGAAAGAGGCATAATTTGTATTTATTTCCTAATTTTTTATGGTGGTTGCGAGATCAGTCAAATCTACCGAAACCGTACAGAGATTAATTACTCGAAATAACAGATAAAAGTCTTTTCTTAACAAAGAATTGATAACTATCTGGACATCATAAAGATTTTGCATGTGAAATTTGAACATTTTCTGAT
>NW_013666628.1:299079-329038 GCF_000517525.1 Limulus polyphemus | reverse complement strand
ATGTGAAAAAAAGGCATGAGAAAAACATTGTTTTACAAACCTTAAGACTTAATAAAAAAAGTTTATATTTTGCATATGAAAGCATTGTAATGTTTACTAATAATCTGCCTAATTTCGTTAACATTCGCTTACTAATTTAAAATTTATAGCATTAAAACTATAACAAGCGCAAATGTAAGTACAAGCTTTGTGCCCATGGGAAAGATAACGACCAGCTGGATGATTTTGTAATGGCTCTTGTTGCATAGGGATAGTGAACAATGAAATATACTACTGCCTTCTCAATTCAAGAAAAAGTTCACTATTAAAATATACTATTAATAATAAATATTAATAAATATACTATTACCCACTGAATTCAAGACAAAATTACTGTCAGAGAATTGCATATTTTGTATACAATGAAAAATACTACTATCTACTGATTTCATAGACAATTTACTCTTAACAGAGAAGCATAACTTTTGCATACATGGGAACAATGAAAAACACTACTACTCACTGAATTCAAGGAAATTTACTATTAGCACATTCCATACAGGTTCAGTTAATGTAACTGACCTTGTTACCTTAAAGTAATCGTCAGAGTTCCAATATTACAACATTTAATATGTTTTGTGTATAATCATGAAATTTGGCAAGCTATCAGTAAATATTAAGTCTTTGTACACAAAAATGTTTTTTTGAATTAAGTATTTTTATAAAGATTTGTCCATGAATATATGAAGTCAGAGTGTTGACTAATCTGAGTGCAAAGTGATTTTCATGTTAATATTAGAAATAATTTTCTTTATGTGAAAATGTTCATATTTCATTTGCACAATCTCTAAAACCTTCTAAATAAATCTCAAACGTTTTTCTCATGTAAAACTTTATGTCTTATCTGTTATTTTCTCTACCCTAACTTTATACAGACATGGCCAATTTGACTGACATTGTAACTACCATATAAAATACAAAATAAATCTAAAATACCTTGTTTTCTTTCTAAAATGACTGCAGATTGTAACAGGAACCCACATTTGTTTATCCTAAATAGTTTAAGGCTTAAGACTAGTCTACATATGTTTATATATAATTATATTGTTTTATTGTCCCTTTAATCATGTCTAACAAACAATCCTGCCATACAAGTTGTAAATCACTCAGTGAAATCATATCTTACACTACCTTATTAAATAATGTAATGCATGAGCTGATCGCGAGCATATCTAGTGATAAATTTTTATCATTATTCTTTTTCAACATCTTACCTAATGCAACCTCAAGTTCCTAATTTTTATATCTTAGTTACTTCTACAATAATAAATAAAGAATATATATATATGTGAAAAATATGTAATATGGTCCTTACCATATGTCTTCTAGTTTTTTTTGATGTTGACTTTATGAAAGGTAACCTTAATTATTTTAACTAATGGTACTAGTACACTAAAGAATTATTTAGCTATATAATGCACCTGAGAACACAATAGTAACACAAACAATAATGTCCTATAATTATCATAATTAACTAGCTTTCTAACTATGGCATAGTTAGTCTTAAATTCCCAAAGCTTCTCGATCTGAACACTGCGAAATAAACTTTCAAACTAAAGATGAGAGTTAACACTTTCTTAACCCTATCGTGATGGACATCCTTTACTGCACGTCACAAAGTTTTAGTGACTTACATTCAAAATTTTATTAATCTAATTTTTCTTTACATTATACCAATTAGCATAGCATAAAATCTTAGCTAATAGTACATATTTTAATAGTATATAAGTTTTAAGTTCTTCATTTTATAAGGCAATATTTAAAAAAATCCTGAATTTCTCCTAGCATGACACATTTTCTCAGGCATCTTCTTTTCTCTATTTTATCCACCACCCCCTCGAGTAAGTATAAAATTAAATGTAATTTACTCACTATAAAATCATCATTCTTCAGACAAACCATAATTTTTATAGCCTTCAATTTTGTTTGTTTACAGAGCCATTAAAGAGAAAATCAGACCCTTTTTGCCACACCCACCTGTCACAGCCTCTGTTTTAGGATTTGTTAATAGTTCTCTCTTACGTTTAATTCTGTATTACTTATAACCAATAGAAAGCCAAGGTTTTCATCTATCAAATGACATATTATATAACATTGTTTTCTGAACAGAGAATTGTCAGTTTCATTGTTAGTACAAGCTTTGTTCCAATGGGAAAGATAACGACTAGCTGGATGATTTTGTAAATAGCTCTTGCTGCATTGTCAGAAAGCTAGAAACATTGTGCTAGTTAAGGGAAAATATCTACTTTTTGCATGTTATTAGTCTATGTTCTTTAGTCCATTATTTAATGAAATAAAAATTATTTAGTGCATTACTACCATTAGAATAAAAAAGTAGGGTTAAGTGTCATCGACAATCGACAGCAAGAAAAAAAAGAAGATTCAGGTAAGGACTTTATTCTTGTTTTTCATGTTTATTCTTTATTTATTATTATAAAAGTAACTAAAATGTAAAAATAGGGATGTCTTTGGGTTAGCTAAGGTTATATTAGATAAAATAAACAATAACAATAATAAAAATATTTCAGGAGGCACGCATGCGAGCAGCTTGTGGGTAACATAATTCAATACTGTAACATGACCTCCACATTCTCCAAGTGATTTACAACATATAATATAATGAATAGTAGTTAGACACAGTTAAAAGGGCAATAAAACAATAAAATTTAATTTTAAATACATGTATACTGTTACAAGTTTAAAGCAACTTAAGATAAACGAATGTAGTTTCATGTTACAAGTCATTCTAGAAATAAAAAATGGTAAATTAGTTTTATTTTGGGTGGTTATGAGGTCAGTCAAGTTAACGTATATGGAGTTAGGGTAGAGAAAAGAACAGATAACATATGAAGTTTTACTGAAACAAAGATTTGAAATGTATTTAGGAGGTTTAGAGATTATGCAAATGACATTTGAGATTTTTGAGATGAAGAAAAGTATTTTTAACCTTAACATGAAAATCACTTTTGCACTCGGACTTGTCAAAAAAAGACTTGATATATTCACAGACAAATCTTTTTTTTTTAGTTTATTAAAAATACTGAACTAAAAAATCTGATTTTTTGTTTGTAAAAGACTTGTAACATTTACTGAAAGTCTGCCAAATTTTGTGAAGATATACATACTATATTAAAATTTAGTAGTATCAAATCAATAAAAACTATACGAGTACAAAGAGGTCATGTGGTCGGTCAACTTGACTGAGCCCGTGTTGAAAGAATTAAATCAGAAATGTATTTCCAATAATATTTACCTCTTCTCACACTACAGCTATTACTCGACTGCCAGGGTTTCCTTCCTTTGCCCATCCAAGGATTGGTCTCAATTTTTTGTACTTGCTCCAGTCTTTCATTCCCCACCTAATTGCTCTTGGCAATATCTGTCCACCTAAATCAATGTGTCCTCTATCCTGGTACTGTATAAAAGCACCTCATTTAGATATTGTCACTTTTTCGAGACTGATCCATTCCTTAGTCTCTAACACTGGCTCTTAGTGGGGAGGAAGAGCGGGAGAATGTGAGAGAAGGTAAGTATTATTGGAAATACATTTTCGATTTAAGAAAATGTTAACTTCCAAG
Organism: Limulus polyphemus; assembly: GCF_000517525.1. NCBI lineage: Eukaryota > Metazoa > Arthropoda > Merostomata > Xiphosura > Limulidae > Limulus > Limulus polyphemus. The sequence continues at coordinate 325,421 of NW_013666628.1, read as the reverse complement.
ACATACTTACCTCCTCTCACACTAGAATCCCACATTGATAAGTTGGAAGGGCTGGTGAAATCATTATCCATACAGAAAGTATCTGCACAGAAGATTGGCACTCTTGTGTGGGGAACTGCACTACATCCAGAACAGGCATGCTCTTCACCTGGAACTTAATTCATGAACTGTGGGTGGAATTTGACATGATCTACTATCACAATTGGCCAGGACCCAACCAGATAGTCCAGGTTCCACTGCTCAGGGTTGGAATTATAGGGCCATGGTCCCTATATCCCATGTTGGTGGCTAGGGCAATTTGACCACAATATATATACTTGTGAGTGGATCCCAACCTGTAGCCATAGAGTGATACGTTCCAAGCCACTAGAATCATGACACAAGGTAAGCAACACTGAAGTGGACAAACCTCCTCCTCAACCGGAAGAAGTCCGAAAGGCAACACCCCAAACTCGGAATGATGGGATCCTGTATGCCATACCTAACCAGAGGAAACAGAACTCATCTGGTTTAGAATTATGAATACCCATCTTCACTCCCCAGCTGAGTGAGCAAGGTAAATTCTTCTTGTTTCTGGAATTATGGAGGATGTGGAACAAATTGTGCTCAACCAAGAACATGGGATGAGACCACTCTGCATTCAGAATTACGAGGAAACAATGGACCCTTTTCCATAAACAATGTACTGAACCAATACTGATCAAAAAGTAGGGCTATGCTCAACCCAATCAGATAGCTGAGCATAGAATCTGAACCAATATTATGAGTAGGCTCCCTTGTAGGCTGGTGCCTCTCCTACTGACATCTGGGAAAAAACATTCAAAAACCCAGGTAGGAGGGCCCCCAACTTTGCCTTCTTCTCTAAGAGCAGAGGAATTCACTCGAACACTCTGGAAGAAGAATCTCTGTCCACCACCACAATGACTGGAAACCAGATAATAAGGACTCCCTAGTACCACTAGTAGTATCTGGGGGATAATGCATGTCAGGGTGTCTTGAGGAACAGTGCAATAGGTGAACCAAGTTCCCTAAGTTTATAAAAGCAAACTGACCAGATTTATTCAATCCAAGGATCGGCAGGGATGGGCAGGCTCCCCTTATGCTTTACTCATGATAGTCCATCAGTGGCAGTTCACCATAGTACAGTAATACTACCCAGTCAGCCTCTAGGTGATCTTATGGAACACCTCATTTGTACAGAGCCTGTTGTTGTGCAGGCTGGTATGTGGACAGCCAGGGAAGGGGGATAAATATTTTTCACCAATTCATCTGATCACTTTTTTCACTTTTAGGACCAATCCGACCTCCATCGTTTGTTATGCCTGTTCTGGGTGAGTATTTTTATTGCTACTCTTGTCTCTTCTTTATCTTTCAGGGTCCCTTACCTCATTTTCACAGGATCCCACTCTGTGGCAAGTGTTGCCCAGGCAGGTTTGCTTTTATCAAACCAATTCTGCACCAGCATCCATAATTCACTATACTCTATCTTGGTCATGTCCTCCAGTGGGAAATTCAACCAAGTCACTAAGGAAAGAAATGTGATGAATCTGATGAGATGTGACTCGCAGAAGTCTCCTGGCCTTCAAAAGAGGGCCCAGAAAAAACGTTATTGATCAGTTTATACCTATCTTGTCAATGTAGCCAGCGATAAATCCTGGGAAACCGAATTATCCCAATGAATAAAGTTGTTGTCTAGCATCTCTAAAGATATTACTGCAGACAACAAAACCTTCAAGACCCTCACTGGACATAACAAACGATGGAGGTCGAATTGGTCCTAGAAGTGAAAAAAGTGATCAGATGAATTGGTGAAAAATATTTATCCCCCTTCCCTGGCTGTCAGTGTTTTAGGGAAGAAGAACTGGTCTGAGGACGTAGGTAGAATGATATAGTGTCCTGTGCACAATCAGCACAAACCACTCCAACTGGTGAGGACTGTAGGTCAGCAGCAACAAAAATAAACCTTCAGTTAAAGGTGATACATGGCACATGAGGCTAAGGCCTCAAACGGGTGTTGAGAACAGGCATGTAATACCACCTTAATATATCAGTTAGGTAACTCAATCGGTCATAACAAAGGGCCCTAATCCATGTGAGGAAGCTGGAGAGTACTGGAAACTCACTGAATTTTTGCCTAGAGTATTGAAAGGTAGTCAATAAGGCCACCTTATACAGGGAAATTTTTGAAGATGCAAAACCCTTGTCAAAGATGCAGGTAACAACAAGAACAAAAAAAAGAGTTATGGTTATCACTTCTGATCAATGTGGGTTCAATCTCCTCTCAATAAACCATTGCCGATATGTGTGCCCTTTCTATTGATAAATGCCCATCACAGGATTAAGAAAAGACTGAGACAGACACATAGCAACCTTAGAAAGTAAACCCTGACACTGTGCAAAGGCCTGAATAACCTCCATGCCTGAAGTTTGAGCTTCTGGATAGTTTGGTGTACAATGTCAGATCATGGTTGCCTCCACAGAGATGGCCAAAGATGAAGTGGAAGAGGTAGGCACTCCTAAAGGTGCTGCAGAAGCAGAAACTAGGGTTTAGTTGCCAATCTAGTGCTATCAAAAGGAGCCAACAATGGGTTGGAATGAATCATAGCTGGTACTTTGGGTAACATATAAATCAGTGGGAAGGCCTAGAGTTGTAATCTCATCCTGTCCTGATGGAATGCATCTATTACAAAGCCTGAACGTGAGGTACCTGAGACCAAAGTGCCAGTAGTTGGGTATTCCAATGAATGGCCAACCAAGCAATTATTAGTGTTTCAAAATGAGAGTCATTACAACAGAAAAACCTCATGATGCAGCATCTATTCTGTCAGAAGAATCTGTTTTGGTCGATACATTGATCTGCAACCGAAGTGGTAACCCATGGAACAAAGGAAGCTAGTAGGGTGATATGATAGGAGTGGTCCTGAGAAAGAAAATCCAAGGTTCATAAACAAAGAACCCTGAACCAAGTGCCCCTTGATGGGAAATACAAGACAACACTGTGGAATTGTCAGAGTGATGCCTGACTATTTACCCCTTAATAAGCCCAGACCATGAGACATCGCCTTTTGACCAGCAAGAAGATCTAGAAAATTGTGTAGGAAAGTCTCGTCATTCATAGACCCTGGAATTCCTGACCACATAGATATGCACCTCATCCCTGAAGCATGGTATCTATGAAGAGATGAATCTCTGGATGAGGTGGTGGCAGAGGAACCCATATCTTAGCATTGTTCCAATCTAATCACCCCTCAAGATCGAAGAGAATGATCTTGAATAAGGAAACTGAGGAATCCAGTGAATCACTGTTCATGATCCATTGGTTGCAAAGAACCATTGAAGGGGATCTCTTGTGTGCTTCTTTCAAAGGAATGAGGGATTTGAGTGATGCCCATATTTCCTAAAGATAAAGTGTTGGTCTTCCTGTTCCATAACTTGACACAAATGGCTGAGCTCATCTGAGATATGTGATACTAAGACTGATGATATATTGTGTTTGTTTGTTTTGAATTTTGCGCAAAGCTACACAATCGCTATCTGCACTAGCCATCCCTAATTTAGCAGTGTAAGACTAGAGGGAAGGAGCTAGTCATCCCCACCCACCGCCAACTCTTGGGCTACTCTTTTACCAACGAATGGTAGGATTGACCATCACATTATGATACCCCCATGGCTGAAAGCGTGAGCATGTTTGGTGAGACAGGGATTCGAACCCACAACCTGCAGATTGCGAGTCGAGCTCCCTAATCACATGGCCATGCTGGGCCATATTGTACTGGAGCGAGAATAGATGACTCAGCTCTGATAATGAAGCCTGCCTTGGGTGTTTCTGAAATTAGAATCTGGGTGTGACATTCTGCCAATTGATGAGATGGTGCCAGCAGTAACCAGTCGTCCATGTAATGGTGTGTGTGCAGGCCTAGTGAAAGGAGGTGATGAGAAAACTTTGGCAGAACACATATGGTGCCAATGCTAGTCTGAAGGTCAGAGCCCTGAACTGCAGCACCTGACCCTTGTGCATAAAACACATCTAGGGTGTGTGATGCCACCACTATGGAAATGTGCAGATAGGAGTCAGCAACATCTAGCTTGGACATCCACAATCCTAGTAAAAAATGTCAACTCAGAGTGAGGAATGACTCTAGGAAGTTGATATAAACGAGAAAGATTGATGACTGGATATCAATCTCCAATCTTCTTGGGCTCAACAAACAGGCGGGAATAAAACTCTAGAAGAACTAGCACGACTCTCTCTCTGCCCCAGACCAACAAAATTCTGATAGTCCTAGAACAAAGTTCTGAAATTACAGGATCTGCGGGTGGCAGAAACACTACAGGTCGGGTGGATAATGGTGGTGAAGATATGAGATGAATGACTAATCCTGACTAAAGGACCCGTAGTGTCCATGTATCCATGGTTATGGTTTACTGCATGTTCAGGAATTCTTGGTGCCAAGCCCACACAGACATACAATAGTCACCAATGCTGCTGGCAGCATTCTGACCAAGTGGCAGAAACCTTGGATATGAACAGAATCTATTCTGGGTACCAATGGACCAAGGGGCTGATTTCGGGGATCTGGACCTATGAATAGGGGTGGAACTATGACCCCTATAGAGGCTGAGGAAAGTTGAGATGCCAACAATAACAGGGATGAATGTAAAAGCTGACAATCGAACCAATGTGCATGCTAACGATGGTTCCAACTTGTCATCAATGGACATGGTAATCTTCAGAGCCTTCCAACAAAGTTTAGAGTGATAATATATCCTAAAAAGTTGTAATATAGTCAGGTTAACTACAAACTCCACTCTAGAACCCCAAATTTCCAAGAGCAGATGTAATTTTTGAGAGTCATAATATGCTTCCACCTGGCGGTGGTAGGCTAAATCACATAGTTCCAACAACAATGGTAGACAAGACATAGCTGTCCCTTCAGGTAACTGAGCAGTAAACCTTCCAGCATGAACCACAATATCAATGGATGAAGGGAGAACTAAATATTCATTCCTAGATCTTTCATCAATCAAGGAAGGTGCAGGCTAAAAGCAGCTGGGTAAAGACCCAAAACATAACACTCTTGATAGTCCAAATACAAAAAAGGAGTCCGAGGCAGCTGATCCAAAAGTGGCCACCCGAGAAGCCAACAGAATAAAGGAAGGTACAGAAAAAAGCGAATCCAAATTCTCTCCAGAACATCTAGGATTGCCCTCAATTGCAGCCTCAGCCCCCTGGAGGATCACCACTGAACTGAATATATGTCTCTATCTCACTACAAATAAGATCACTAAAAGTCTCAACTGAGAGTGAATCTTACCCCCCCTCGACTGTTGAGCAGCATTACTTATCAGAGTTTAAGAAAATCAACTAGATAACACGAAGAAAATTCAAAGTATCTCCAGCAACTGTAGTAAAAAAGAAACCCGTTAGTGAACGCTATGTCGAGAAAAAGTGTTAATATTATCTGAATGAGGTGTTTATACACAGTACTAGGATAGAGGGCACATTGATGTAGGTGAAGAGCATCACATGACAGATATTTTCAAAGGAAATTAAGTGTAGAATAAAAGACTGGAAAAAGCGAGAAACATTCAGTCCAATGCTTGGATGGGCTTACTTTACTTTTCCTTCCTCTGTCTACCGTGAGGTGTACAGGAAAAATGTAGGGACTTTTGATGTGCTCTATTCAGAGCTTCTCTAAGAGTGATTCCGCGGTGTTTAAAGTTATCTATGATGTCTTGACTCCACCTTCTTCTTGGTCTTCCCCTTGCCTTGTATCCATTGTGTTGTTGTATTGTTGCTCTTTCTGACAATTTATTCCAAAGCATCATAGTGAAGTGGCCAAACCATTTTATTTGTTGTTTTTTAATATGTTTTAGGACTGGTCTAATTTCCAATCTTTCTTGGATATCTTCGTTTGTGATTCTATCTTGGCACAATACTCCAGAGGCTCATTTCAGACATTTCACTTCCATTGTAGTGATCTTACGCTTCTGTAAAGTTGTTAGAGTCAAGGTGTGGCACTGACAGTGTTGGCAGGAGTATAGTTTTTATGAGGCTAACTTTTGTATTGATTGGGATATGATTATGTTGCAGCAGTGGCGATAGTTGCCCAAATATCTGATTTGCTTTGGTGCATCTGATATTTATTTCTCTGTCCATTTTACCATCTTCCGTAAATACACTTCTGAAATACTTAAATTTTTCTTGTCTGTTTGATGTCAGTATTATTCACCCAAATTTTAATTTCTTCTCTTTGTCTTCCAATAGACATTATTTCCGTCTTCTCTGTACTTATTTTCACATTATATTCTTTACATTTGATGTCCAGTCGTTTCAGATGGTCCTGTAGATGGGCAAAGGAAGAAAACCCTGGCAGTCAAGTAATAGCTGTAGTGTGAGAGAAGGTAAGTATGTCTTGGAATAGACAATATTCTGTACTGAAAACAACATAATGTAACATGTCATTTGATAAACTGAAATTTTGCTTTTCTATTGGTTCTAAATAATATAGTATAAAATGTCAAAGTTAACTATTGGTAATTTGCAAAAGAGAAGATGTGACAGGTGGGTGTGGCAAGTGAGTACAATTTTCGCTGATGTAACTTACTTATTATAATATAGGTAATACTAAGGCAAAATTTAATTTTTATAGCCTTCAATCTTATTTGTTTACTGATTCATAAACTATTCTGTACTTCAGAGAGGGATAGTAAATAAATTAGAGTTGAGAAGATCTCGAGAAAAAATTTCACAATTCTTATACAAAGCAAGATTGATGATATTTTTAAATATTTCCTTATCAATATTAAAATTTGATTTATTAACTAAGTTTTGATGCCATATTTATTACCAATGTTTAATTAAATTTTGAACAAAACTCTCTAAAAGGTCATGACATGAGCACTCTGACCTACCTGTAGCGAAAGGGTTAAACACATAAATACAGCCCTTGAATACAAGAACAAGTGAACATTAAAATATACTACTACTTACCAAATCTACGAAAATTTACTGTTAAATAGTGAAGCATACATTTTCTGTACAGGAATTAGGGAACAATGAAATACATTAATACCTTGTGAATTCATGTAGAAGTTTACTGTTAAACTGAGAAACATCACTTTTGAATACCAGAACTACTGAACAATGAAATATAGTACCACTTACTGAATTCATGGACAATATCTCTGCTATGATTGAAATGTAGCTTTTGAATACAAGGACTATTAAAACATGAAATGTACTACTACCTATGGAATTGAAGAAACTTATTGTTAAACAGAGAAGTATAAATTTTCTATAGAAGAACTAGGGAAGAACATATATACTACTATCTACTGAATTCAAGAACAAGTTTAATGTTAAAAGAGAACATAACTTTTATTCAAGAAGTATAAGAAATATAATTTATGACTAAATAAATAGTTAACAGTTGAATGGACAAAAAATGATGAATACCTGCTGCTAGTTGCAAACTAAATATGAAGAAATAAACAATTAAGTTCACATGAAACACATATTCCTCATTATGTATTTCACAATGCATAATATAGTCTTATAGAAGTCAAGGAAGCCACCTTGTATATCTTATACTGAGTAATTGTGCGTTACAGAACTTTAAAGTTAAGTCTTACCTTATTTCACAGTAAATATTTATGTTTACATGTTATTATTATTATATTTTACACTGAATAATGTAATCATTACCCCTTGAAGTTAGCTTTCATTCAGAAATTTGTGTTCATTTAAAAAATTTAAGTATAGGATGAAACAGGAACTACCAGCCAATAATAGATAAACAATGAATATTACAGTTGGAACCTCATTGTAGTTAGAACTTGGTTATAAATACAACCTTCCCATGTCTATTGAAACACTGCATTGAAAAACAACAATAAGCAAACAAGTAAAGAAAAAAATTTTTAAAAAGAAAGTAAATGTAGGTATGGCTAATACCAATCCTTCTAAAACAATGCAAACAAGATAGTAGGGATATTAATACTATAAATAAACGACCTTATAACACCAATTTTGGAATTATAAAGTCGTTTATTTCCAGTATTGATATGTCTTCTATATACCAGTATGAACTACAGAAATTGAATAAGATAGTAGGGATGGCATTTGTATCATTCCTATATAATAGCACAGGCAACAATTATCATAGAGCAATATATATATATATATATAACTATTCAATCACAACTGAGTTTAATTTATCCTATTTTTGTCTGTTAGCATTCTACTACACTGTGTACCTGTGCAATTATGTAGGGATGATGTAAATACCATCCCTAAATTTACTTTTTTCTTTTAAGTTTTTTCTTTACTTGTGCTATATACAAACCTGAAATGAGAAACACTGTACCTGCTTGTACATTTTGTAATGAGTATTCAGTGCTTTTTCTGAGATGAATACATTGTTGACTTTGCCAAGGTCACGATTAGGTTGAGAGAGCAGGAGAAAGTCATTGAACAGAAACCCCATCAATTCCTTGTTACTTTTTGTCTGAAAATAAATAAATTCTCTAAAGGTTTACACAAAATATATACTAACAACTATCATTATGAAAACAATTCTTGAAATACACTCACAAGGGAAACTAACTTATCAAATATGCTCTAAAGTGTACTTATAAAAATTTATGTTTCACATTAATGTACACTCAAAAAGGAAACATCTGAAAAATTAGCTTTCTAAAAACATTCTTCCTGAGTAATCAAATTAAATATAAGAAATAATAATAAAGTTAAATTGAAAGGGTAATATTAACTGTCTATCAACATTCAAGTGGTTCATAGAAGAGTTATGCCTCATACAATCCAGTTTATACAGTATTAACAATATTTAACAATACAAAAACACCCACATTACCTAAATAGTTTATTATACTACAGTATGTTGTAATTACAAATTCTACTGATACATTATTTGAGCTAGTTCATGGAGTATGTTTGGTGTTAATCACAAAGCTGCACAACTGCCTATCTGTGCTCTGCCTACCATGAATATTGAAATCTGATTTTAAGTATTATAAGCCCTCAAACTTACCATTGACCCACCAGGGGCATTCATTATATTGCTTAAACATTATGTAGATATTCATATCAATTGAAAGACAGTTTCATTTTCTTTTTGATTCAGTAATAAACGATTAAGAAATTAATTACTGTAAAATGTGTAGGAACTACACAGCACAAGGAAAATAAAATCATGAAGGCATCTAGTAACAGTACCATATTACGAAGATTATTTTAAAATATTTAAAATAAGTTCGTTAATAATCATTATTTGGCTATTTTGTAAGAATCAAGAAAAATTATTTTATTAAGCAATTATATTAAATTCATTTTATGATTGTGAGTTTGAAATAAATCTTAGAAACAGTATTTGAAAAAAAACATTTATTTAAGAAATATTCAAAGTAAATAAATGAACTATAACTATAAAGTAATGATCCCACTGATAAATGAGAAAGTTATTTATATTTTAAACCATTGAGTTTCTAGGGCTCAATAAGTAAATAAATAAATATATATATAAACAGTTTCAGAATAATTTGTTGGACTACAATGTTAAAAACTGTTTAAAAAGTAAAAATTAATTTGCATGAATATCATTAGAAGTTTCATCATTGAATAGATAATCTTTGTAAAAAGTGTACAAAAAAAAAGAAAAAAGAATCAACCCACATTTTACTAACCTTAAACAAGTTCCCAGAGTGCAGAAGCTTTCTAGGTCCAAGTGCATTAGTAATGGAATTAAATATTAGTTGCTGAAAAGTAAAATTTCATATGAAAAACAAGCTAAATGATGAACATTTTCCTTATGAAATAAGCAAACACATGCAAAGGTAACTTTTATCCTCAAATGATAATACAAATATAGAATACCTAAAAAGTAAGATAATATAGTTACACTTATAAATAAAATTTGCTTATCAATCAATACTTTAATCCTAATTAATATATATTATTAATATATTTAAATAAACATTTTCAAAAAACTATTATATACATAATTACAATGATAAAAGGTAAGAATCGAGAAAAAACATGACTAATAATATTCTGCAGTAATTCAGAGCTTAGCACACTTGTTAAAATACTAGTATATTATATAGGGTCTTGTTCATATTTTGGTTTTCACTTTGAAAATATAATAGTAATGTTATTATTTTCCCATTCTCCATGTTTATGACTTTATATTGATACAATTTATTAGTGAAATAATCTTTTTCTAATTAAGCTTTTGCCCATGATTTAGTGGAATAAGTTTTTGATTTTGTTAGATGCCTTATTTTCACCTTTCAGGGAGTTAGGGTTAAAGCCTTTAAATTTCATGTTATGAAAAATGCTTCAAATTGGAAACATTGAATAAATTAAACAAGTAGGTCAGTAGATAAAACAGTATGTTTATATAAAACAACCATTTGGTAAATTTCAATGATGTTTGTTGATAGGGTATTGTTATTTTATTTAGCTAGAGAAATCCTAGCCACTTCAGTTCAATTCCAATACAGTGATCTCATATCAGCATAGCCTCCTTTACAAAACTTGAAAACTATTGTTTCAAGTTTAACAAAATTCATCTAGAAAAATATTCTTTTAAATACTTAGGAACATTGAATGAAAGGATGAAAACATTCAAATAGGCCACAGAAACTTATTTTAGCTTAGGATACATTTTTATAAAATTCAATTATTACATAAAAACTGAAAAAAGAAGATTAATCTTTTCAGTGTCATGTTTTTTTTGGAAATGAACTAAGAAAAAGTCAGTTTTTTTTATTTTGCTTTTTGATAGCCTATACTTATATATTAGTGAAACAAAAGTTCTTTTTACCATTTGCACATATTCCTGCACAAAATATACTCGATAAATACATGTTACATATCTGAGTTTATGTGTGATATGTATCGTTTCAATGAAATTGCAGTACAGAATAGGAATGCTTTTCTCCAGTTTTTAAATTGCATGATTCAGAATAAATGTGATAGAGGTCAGCACAAATAGCAATTCTAGTGCAATCTAGTGAACACTGACAGTCGTAATACATGATAACGTGCAAATAATTAAGAGTGCAGTGAGAAATGGTTTGCCTGAATTAATTCAGGTAAATATTTTTAGAAACGTGGAGGACTTTTGGGTTATTTAGGGCAAAATCACAAAAGGGGTTAAAAAAAGCCAGGGAAACATAATTTCAACACCGCACTTCACTTTGTGATTTGTTTTATTGACCACTTAATATTTCTTTCTGTAATTGATTTACAATATCTGATATTTTGAGTGTAATCACTTGGAGAAGTTTTAATTTTCTCTTACATTAACACAGTGGCTTTACACTTTAGATACAATGTCTAATGCACTTTAAATAAGTATTATCATACTAGGTTTTTTTGTAATACTATCAAAAAAAAAAAGGATTTTTAAATATGTTTATCTTTTTAGGTCTTTGTCACTGGAACACAAAAGAACAATTCATGTGCAGTTTTTTGTTAACACTTCACAGCCACTCAAATTTAAGTCTATGTTATTCAGAAAACAATGGGGTAAACCCATTTTATTATCAGTTATCTTGTTACAATTCTTCCCATTATTTTATCTGAAACTGGGCTGTGATTACATAGATGCATTATTATAACTTATTGAAAGGCTTAATAGTCAAGAAAAGATGTAAGTCAACAAAAAACACAAATATAAAAGTTTAGTACATGGATGACCACACCTATTATCACAGATAATCTAGCAGTCTTAAGAAATGTACTTTTGATTGCTACTGGAAAAAGATACTCTTAAGACAAAAATAATGTGGCTGTTTTCTAACACTACTTTGTTGGTTTAATTTGTTTTTCAAAAGCAAACAATTCTTTACCTCCAAGCTTATTTAACAAACTAGCACTATCAAAACTGTCACAGATAAAGGGCACTCTCATTCAGATTTATTTTGCTATTAAGTGGATATTAAAAGACCGTTTCATAGTCCTTGAAAAGCATAGTGAAAATATTTAGGTTAATGTAACCACTTTCTTTTCAAACTTTTATTCATAAATTTCAGTGTAAAATTCCAGATCTTTCAGACCTGCACATGCACACATAACTCAATTGTAACTTACTGATAGACATTTACATGTTTATTTTAAAAGAGTGTTGGATCTAACCTAATATTAAATATAATATGTCAAATTATTTATCATAAAAAGAAACAGAGTGAAAGGGCAACATCTTGGTAAAATTCACCAATAACTGGCTTATCTAAGCAGGATGATTTTCCTTGGCACTTCCATTATTATTTTTTTAATCACTTTTTAAATTTCCTGGATTTTTCAGGCTTATTGCCACACTGTATGATTTGATAGAAAAACAAAGTATGTACATAAAAGTCAAAAGCAAAGAGTTCTATAATATTCTGTTGCTACTGTCCTCTAATAGCATCTATAGCTAAGGGATATGCTGAATATTTCCAATACACTAATTAAACTAAATGTAGAGTCCAGGTATTGGCAGAGATATACATACATGTAGAGATACATATGTTATATACATGTAACAAAAAGACATTAATGGACATCAATTTTAACACTGTAAAGAACGTGTATATACTCACTTCAGGAAGACCATCACAATGGACATGTTTTTGGATCCATTCCAATCGATCAGAGTTTTCTTTTTCTCTGACTCCTTCATTTACTTGACTACACAAGCGTTCTGCTGACATTAGAGCTTCCTCAAGATGAACTATGTCAGGATGATCCTTGGGTGTGTGATCAATTATCTACATAAAGTATATTTATTTTTTACCTGGTTTATTCCTCTAGTTACAAAACAATTTCCATAAAAATACCATCACCTATCACACACTTTCAGCTAGAGAGAACAGCTGCACATTTTTTCATTTTCCCAATGTTCACAGACATCTGTAGACATTGCTGATTTTCATTGTAGTTGTTTATTTGTACAGAGTTTTGATCTCTCATGTGATCACTATGAAGTGCCATAATGTAACATAACTTATTTTTGTATTTTAAATAATAATTTACCAATAAACAGTTAATTGTTCTATAGACTTTCTACTAATGTTTAAAGGCAGTGTTATAGTTCTTTCTTTGTGTGTATGTATGTATGTATACAGAGTTTGATTAGGTTGAAAATAACCTGAGGATGATAATTAAAAATATACAGAAGAAAGCTTGGGTGTTTGGTATTAGTAGGTTTGTTAGATTCAATTAGTAAGACTTCTCTAATTATTCTGCTTTGCATGCTTTTTAACTCTTATATCTGCAAATAATGTAGCATGAATTTCCATTTGTATTTGTGAATTGCAGAGGATCTGACATGTTGACTTAATCCAGGTGTTGTGCTAAATTCATTGTGTGATTCTTTCTCAAATCAATGGATAATCAATTTACTATTTATAACTGTAACATGCAACCACAATAAATTCTTTGACAAAACCTTTGCTTTAACCATTGTGACAACATACTACCATTTATAATATATCCCATACTGCTCACACAGTTATCAACGGTTGGATTTCTGTCTGGACATACTACTATTTGTAACATGTCCTACACAGCTCATAAAGCTTGAACACTTGGCTTTCTGGTAAAACATACTACCATTTGTAGATGTCCAATACTGTTCATATAACTTTCAGTAGTTGGCTTTCTGTTTGGAATACAATCATTTGTAACATGTCCCATACTATTCATAAAGCTTTAAACATTTGGCTTTCTGTTTGCACAGTCTTCCATTTCTAACACATCCTATAATTCTCATACAGTTTACAACAGTTGACTTTTAGTTTGGTTATGCTTTTTGAGAGAAGCTTGTGAACACAAATGTTGTGTCACTTTTCTAGAACTAAATCCTGTTGAATTATCTAGTTTACATTTCCAACAGCAATTCCTACTTAAACTTCAGTGGACCACTGTACAGTTAATTTACTACTAATAACAAGCTTTATTTTAACTTTCTTCACTTCTTTATTATGTAACTTATAACTGATTATGGAACATTCTATTTTATTTCCTGTTATAATCTCCCATTTTACCAATATTGTTCAACACTGCAGATATCCATTTTTTAAAATCAAAACACTAAAATTTTATGCCTTGCATGCTTTTATAATAATGGAGTTGGAAAACAGTGTAATGTAATCTTCCTACAAATAGTGAATTTTAGTCACATGTACTTTCTCATTACCAAATTTGTGCAGTCACAGGCCACAAAGATAGCCAAGGACAAAATACTTGGATAAGTGAATTATGAACAACCATCCATACTATGTTCTCAAGAATATTCAAATATTATAATTTACCTAAACTCAAAATGTGTTTCTGGTAGATACTTACCTTTTCTCATACAATAGTTTTTATCCTTCACTAATGCCCTTTATATGCAACATTTCTTGCTCACCACTAACCTTGGTACTCCCACCTACCCCACATTTCTTTTAACATGGTACAGCTGTGCTATAGTATGCAAATTTGAATGCTACAGCTCTCCACCAATAGAAGTGCAACACACCCTCCTGATACAGCTAGCTCCCTCTATACTGTCAAACCAAATATTCATTTTGAGATTAGGCAAAAAAGAAGCACTATAGGTAGGGATGAAGGATGGGAAGTGTGAGAGGAGGTATCTATCAGAATATATATTTTCAGTTCATGAAAATTATAACTTCCGATATGATACCTTAACTTTGCACAAATAATAGCTAGAATCCCACACTGAACTGGTGAAGGGACCAGTGCAAGATTTACCTGGATAAGCACCCTTCAGAAAGTGTCCAAAGAGAGCTTATGTAGTGTTGACATCTTTCTGTAGAGGAACACACCCACGGGAGAACCACACCACATCTGAACCAGGTATATACTTCGCTCATTGTCAAAATACATGCCACTAAAGCAGGTAGAAATGAAGTAAATCCAATAGTCGATTGGACCATAATTGGTGAGTCAACTCTAGTCCAAGTGGCATCGGGTATTTATTGTCTGGTCTGTTGTAGGAGGAGGGTCACTACTGGTTTCATCTCAAAACAAGGAAGCAAATGAGAAAAATATCTTCTATCCTGCTATCCCAGTCAGGGCTCATGTGTGCAGACCCAGTACACAACCAAAACCAGGCCACCTATGAAACTGACATCCATACAAGGGTGTCATGGTAGGTCACATAAATCCAAAACCAAGTGGCATGGGGAATTCATAATCCATTCCACAAAAGGATGAGGGTTCCATACAACCCACATGTGTGAAGACTTATGTTGGCTGGTCCAGCTCTAATCCAACCACATACTACCTGAGAACCAACATCCAGGCAGCAGTAGGATGAGGGGTCCCAGCTGGATGGGTGTGAAATGTATTTTGATGGATCAGTCCATAACAATGTGGAATAGAGTATATTTTTCATCTGATCCATGGTAAGAGGAGCATTCACACCACCTACACTGATAGAACACCACCACCCTACTCTCAACTGAATGGGATTGAGCACACTTAGAAGGATGCCTCCATGGTCCATCACCCCAGCAACTAAGAGGTGGTAAGTGGCAAAGACTCTCATACTCCATTCAAAGAGGGAGAAATAATGCTGTGGGGATTCTGGAGGAACACAACACTGAAGAAAGATTTTTAAAAGCAGGCAAGTCCCAATTTATTCAGCCAGGATTGAAGGGATGGGCCGCTATACCCCAACACTACTCATTGCTTTACTCATGATAGTCCATGAGTTGGTACAGTTTGGGATGGCCATAGTCATGATGCAAAACACCGCGAAGATAAGCTTACTAGTGGTCTTATGAAACATCCTATCTCAACAGTGGGCATTATAGAACCAGAGAGGCCATACAGTACAGATTTATGGATTAGTATATCTGGACAGGTACCACTCCTCACAGAGGAGGATCCAACATGTAAGTTGGGGAATAAAGAAACAGTTGTACCAAAGTGTGGAGAATTGCAACAGGCAAGATTCAGTAACCAGATGAAGAGGAGATGGCCATATGATGAAGGTAGTGAGAGATGAATGTGTTGGATGTGGTCCACATGCCAACCCAAATTATTTCCTCCAAAGGATGATGGGAAATGGTCAACCAGAGAAAGGGAGAGATGACAGATTCGATGAGACATTGGGAATTGGAAGACAAGGAAGAATATGCCAATCTGATAGGTTGGCAAATGCATCTCATACAGTGGTAGAGAAAATATCACAGTGATAAGAAGGGTTACAATTGATAAACAAACAGGAATGGGAACCAAGGAAATGAGCTCTGTAGGCATTATAGCATCAGAGAGCACAAACAGGACATAGAAGACATTCCAGATTGGATCAGGAATATAAATGGGAAATGGAAGTTATGGAAATAGGAGTGAATGTGATTTCACCATCTCGAGATGGCAACATCTTGGGAAAAACTGTGATCCAGATACAGGAAAACATAGGTATGGTGATAAAGGACATGTGATATGTCAAGGGCAAAAACATCTGACCAACAACATCCACAGGTAAAAAGGTGGCCAAAGATTTGAAATAAGGTTGGGGATTGGCATGGTGAACAACATAAGGGTCTCAATCAAGCAGGGATGAAGGACAAGGAGAATGAAGGAGACAAAAAGAATGAAACAAAAGGGAGAGGACCAGAGAGAAAAAAACATTCAACAATAATCGGAAACAGAAGGTATTGGACAAGTCTGCTCTATAGCTGGCAATGGTAGACATGAAAAAACAATGGTTGAACAGCCAAGTAAAAAATTCAGACACATTAAGAACAGTAGGATTGGAAGGAAGGTAACCATGGCACAGAGATCAATGGCATAAAACATGTCATTTTCTCTCATATACCAATAAGGAGGATGGGTAGATTGAATGGGAAAGAATGGAAGTAGCCCATGTGGAAAGTCTGGACAAATACCACGTATGATGTCAGAGTGTGGCGACGTTGGGATGATACCCTGGCAACTGAGATTTTTGTAGGAAGGAAGGGGATAGCAGAAGTGGTAAAGGAGGTGCTGACAGAAGAAGGGTTAGAACCAGAAACCAAGGTTGAGCAGGTCAAAAAGGTGTGACAGGAAAGACCTGACACAGAGTGGACTGGATAATGGATAAAATTCAGAGAAGGAAATGGACAGGTGGAAAGGCATACAGGAGAAGGTAGGATGACCAATCTTGACTGAAGGGGTCCACCACCAAAGCCAAAGGATGTGGGACCTGGGACCAAAAACAGGGTAGCTTGGCACTGAGATGGGTGGCAAATGTATCCAGCAGAGGAATACCCCACTGTTTGCACAACCACCAAAGCACCTGTGGATCGAGGAACCACTCCTTGGGGAGAACATTGTTGGGATGAGAAAATTAATCCACACTAAGATTCAGAGCGTCCAGAACATGACACACCAATAGACATATAAAAGACAAAGTCAAACTGTCAAAATGGATCACGACTGCTTTGCCTCGTATTAAAGGCAGGAAATGACACAGAACCCAACGAATGGCAAGAAGCTCTAGCATATTGACATGCATACCCTATTCGACCAAAGACCCACAATTTCCTGTGTATGTAGAAACATTATTCAACTCATCAGAGAAGTGTCCATAAAAGATACAATTCCGGACAAGGAGGGGAAGGGGAACACCTATTGTGGTGTTGGCTCTGTTGAGCCACCAGGCCCTGATCACCCAATAGAATTTGTAGGGTGTGGACACCAGACCAAATGGCAAAGCATGGAATTGATAAACTCGGCCTTTGTGGACAAAGATGGTGTTGGGGAAATAGGGATGTGAAAGGAGGAAATAGGTCTTAAGGGAAAGATGGTACAAGGAACACATTGCAATGGGTTCAAAGGGAGAACTAGACAAGCCATCAAGGACAACACTGAGACCCCAATCTGTCAGAACAAAGGGACATGTCAGATGGACCAAACAAAAGGAATGAAAAAGGAAGGAAATAACCAGGGACAAGAAGGTTTACCAGAAGTGGGAGAATGGAAGGTGTTTCATAGGGCAGCTCTATAATGTCATCCTTTGTCATCCAAATACCCAATGTAAACACCTACCAAAGTGTGAGGAAAGGTGATAAAACAGTTGAGATGGGACAGATCTATAACAAGATGTCAGTCCCTGGTCTTCTCGGAAACAACAAACACCCTGGAATAGAATCTTTAAGAAGGATGACTTACAGGTTCTATAGCATCCTTGAGAAGAAGAGTCTGAACCACTTGGGGGAGAGGCTAGGAAGAAATAGGATGCCAAGGAGGGGGAAAGAGATGGGATGTGGGGATAAGGGAGGGTGGTTGAGAAATTGAAGTGTAAGACCTTCTGACAAAACCTGAAGCACCCAAGAATCCCATGTGAAATTGTTCAATAGACACACAAATTTGGCAAACCATGCTCCAACCTTGTTAGAACCTATGGGATAGTCTCTGGTACTGTTGATAGCAAGGAGCTCAGTGATGAGTAATCTGGTGGTTAGCCACTGAGACTTGGAACAGAGGAACAGGCAAAGGCTGTGATAGGCGAGACACTAAGAACGTAAGGGAGGAGTGATGATGAGCAGCCTCCATCCTGAACTCCAAAGAGTCAGAAAGATATCCAAAAACTGTTCTATGTAAAAACAGGGCCATACGGAGGTCATGTATGAACATGTTAGTTAACAGCTCATCCCTACCCAAGAGATCCCAACAACAGAGGAGCCATGTTTGAAGGGAAAAGGCCAACGAAGACAAATCCTTCAATTTGGAATACATAAAGGAGCGAGTATCCTCCAACAGGGGGAGTGGTGGATAGCCTTGAACAGGAGATGGATGGAGGAGAGGTATTTTAGGGAGGTGGAGAGGGACAAATGGAGGTGGGAAAATTGGGCTTGGGTAAACCTCACAGAAGTATCAGGGTCAGAACTCCACACCTGGATCAAAGACTCTAAGGTTTGAGAGTTGAGAAATGGAAAATCTAAATGATGGTATGCCAAAGCATAATTATTTAAGGTATGAAGAAGATGAGGCATGCTGACCTCAGAATGTAAATGAACCAACAACTGGTCAGAAGATACCCAAATATCTGGGGAGGGAGGGGAAAACAGGAAGTCAGAGGAAGAATGTAAAAGGGAAAGAGAGGAGTCATGTGACAGACAAAAGGCAACATACCTGTGACATCATATCCAGAAAGGTTGAAAACAGGCTGGGGGCATCCACAGGGAAAAGACAGAATTGCACAACAAAGGAAGGAGGTGGAAAGAGTCTACATAACTCTTCAATTTCTTGTCCAGGTTCGCTAGGAAAAGGACTATCTGGTCTAGGATTAGGAGACACCACAGGATGCATAATGGACTCCAATCCACAATGAACTGAAACTGAGACCTTCTCAGCCAAAATTGTGGAACCTGATGCCTGAGCAACTGCAGATTGAGGTGCAGTAGTTGTGTTAACTACTGTGGTAGTAGCAGTGATTCGGAATTCATAATTCAACTGAGAGTGAATAACAAAATTAACAACTGACAGTAACTGAAAGTTAACTAGAAAAAACAAATTGAAAAATCATAAATAATAAGCAAAATTTAAATATATCTTTAGGCTACTGTGCCAAATAAATAAGTAAAGATTGGGTTCTACAGTATAGAGGGAGCTAGCTGTGTCAGGAGGGTGTGTCACACTCCTTTTGGTGGAGGGTTGCCAAGTGCTTGTTTGCATGCTACAACTCAGCTGTACCACGTTAAACATGTGAGGTAGGTGGGAGTGTCAAGGCTAATGACAAACAAAAAATGTGTGCATATAGAGGGCAGCACTGAACAAGAAAGGCTATTATATGAGTGGATGCAAGTTATCATATCGGAACTATCTTTTTCAGTTAAGTCTAAACACTAGACTTCATAATGCCCAAGACAATGACATCAGGGTTCTTCAAAGGAAACTAAATTCAGGCCTACAGTCCATTCACTGTTTGGGAAAAAAACATGGTGACTGAAAGTTGGTGGCTCAGCTTTATTTTCATGATATATATACACAGTGTTATTACTATATTCTAACTGAAATTTGGCAGAGATATAGTTACAGAATTAAAAATAGAGACTTGCTACAGAACACAAATAATATTTGTAATGATGCGAGTAGATGAGAATGCTCAATAGATCTAAACAACAACAATCTTTATCTACATCTATCATCTCGACTTTAGATAAACCACTTCATTGTGCATCCATCACTGAATAATATCTTGTTAATCTTCTTAATCTACAAGAAAGAATATCTGTTCAAGTTTAAGCTTTGTTGATTCCATGAGTATGGTCAGTATGTTGTCAGCAGTGTTCTGACACAGTCAAAAAACACTGTTCAGTCCAATGATGTAAACAAGAACAGTGATACAATCTATACTAAACTATCAGAAGTTATTACATGCAAAACATGCAAGGACTTAAAGCACACAACATGGACTGTAATGATTGTTCCCCAACAGGCTTGGCATGTAAGCAAACAAGTGCATTGGTTCAATCCTGAAAATACAGTGATAGAAGTATCACAAACCAATCTGTATATCATGCCAAGTATTTGCACTTTTCTTTATTACTGCACCAGATGATATAAATGGTGTAAGGTATTCTTGGTATGCAGGAAAACAATAACATTTGCTCATGCTAAACATATGGACAGCTCTCATTTATTGTCAAAAGAAGTGTCTGACATATACATATTTTATTGTATTGGTGCATAGGTTAGAATATTGGTACTGACAGATGAATAACAGGCTGGGGAGAGCCTTATTAATCATCAACATTATCTGATTATCTATCAACATTTTAACAGTAAATAGTCATCTCCCTATACAGGATAAGAAGGTATAAAAAGTAAAAGAGAATGATTAAAATCTAGAAAATACCCATGATTTGAAAATAAAGCTTTCTAAAAATGGACAGATGGTATTTGCAGGTCAATTTTGAAGAGTAGATATGTAACATCTGTCAAACATTTAAGGGATGCTTATATAGCTACTAAACATGAATTGCTAGCATCAACAGAATAATGAAGACTTTAGAAATTAGTTTCTTCACATTAGATAGAAATTTAGTAAAAGAAAATGTTTTGTTTGCTGACTATTATCCTTTTTGTTAAAGCCACAATTTGGAATAAGCATCCAATTCATATCATTCAAACTTAAACTCATTTTTAGGAGTAAGCACTTTAGAACCATAAAATCAGTTATCAGAGACCAATATTTATGTTTTTAAGAAGCAATTATTAAGTTTTAAACATACCTTCTTTATAAGGAGTGGGTACTTAGTAATTCGCTGCATAGGCTTCAGAAGGAAACTACTTAATGGCATTCCTTTAGTTCTTGGATCCATAGCACAATGCTACAGTAACATTAACAACATAAACATAAAGGAAATGTACATGATAATTATAATGTTCATATAAAAACACAAAAAGTAATGTACCTCTGCAAATCATCACATTCAATTAAATATTTACATATTTGCTAAATTTATTAGTGGAAAAATATTAATGCATAAATGCCGATGACATTTCAACAAGCAGAAAAGCTGCTGGATAAGGGTCTGGAAAAAAAGGTGAAAAATTGGAATAGTTGGTATGTATTTATTAATAGAAAAACAAAGTTACTTATTTTACTGAATTCAGTTTTAAAAAATATAACTGTCAGTACAATTCTTATATAAATTTGGCATATTTGTAAATTCAGAAAGTACATTATAAGACTTAAAACAAAAGTTATCTTAAAAAATCTTAGAAACCAAAGGACTGCAAACCCATAAAGCCAGTTATTTAATATTATATTCTCAGAATTCAAAATACTTTCAAGAACATCTTACAAACTGAATACTAATAAAATGAGCATTGTTTTAATAATCATCCTAAAATTCAACATGAATGAAAAAAAAATATATATATATATATCATTCTAGTTACTATCTTTAAATTTAACATTAATAAACAGAATTTCGTAATCACCTGTAAATTTAATATGATGAAAAGCTTGACATTTTAGTTACTATCATTAAAGTTAACAATTAAAAAAAATCATACCATTTTAGAAACATCCATCAAACTTAACATAAATGAAAACTTTTGTAGTTTGGTTACCATCTTAAATTCAATATAAATGAAAAATTCCTCACTTTGGTGACATTCTTAAACTCTGGCACACACTCTGTCTTCTGCTGAATAATGGCAGCTGCATTCAACTGACAGCTACAAAATCTCACGTAGGGTTTAAAGTGAGGAAGCTGGAGAAAGATGAAATAAAAACTAAAGCAATCAATGATAATTTATATAGAAATTTAAATTACAAAACTGTATTCTACCATTTCATACAGTCTAGCAGCTACAGAACAAATATTTATAATCATACAATCAGCAATTTACACTTTTAACGATTATTATTGTTATGTTCCTGCTTGTATAATTCAAAAATCACAGCAACAAATCAAGCATGGAATACCTGGATCAAAAAAAATGGCAGGTTTGTAAAATGTGGAGTGTAGGCTGTGACCAAGTTAAAGTTATTTTTCAAAAATAATACAATTTTATTCTTTCAATAGAGAAACTTCAACTACTATTGCCTAAGGTGCATCAGTCTGCCACCGTAAAGAACTGTACTCTTGAAAGTTTATATGTTATAAAGTAAAAGATATTCTGTCAACAGTTGTTTTGCAGTAGTACCAAATCTAAACAAACATAAAATAAGATCACTTTATGCTAAATTCCAATATCTGTGTTAGTCCAAATTCTAAAACTTTAACTAGACAAAAAATTAATCCTAAAAACTGACTTGACAGCGTGTGAGCTGAAAAGATAAAGTCTGGTTGCATTTTCCTAAGTTTTTAGTACTTTATTATTAGTTTCAAACTATTTCAGTCCCTGACTGGCTCCAACAGATGCATCTTCTAAAGTTATAACACACATAAACAAGTTTATCAGATATCACTAATGATAAACATGTGAGGTGTAAATTAATGAATATATTGGAACCAAGAAAAAAGGAAAATAAAACTCTCAAAATATGTTATTCATTGCTCAGTTGATTTTATTATTAGCTGAGTAGTATGACACTGGCTCTCTGATCAGTTAAAACAGCACATCTAACAACATAAAAGTGTTTCATTATCACATGTACTTTGGTTGACATAGCACATTAATGAAAAAATAAAATTTGACGATGCACATGTGAAAGATTGGGAATGAATGTCAGCTGGCCCAACACAAAATGACTAATAACTTGAAAAATAAAAAAAGAAGTACATTATTCACCCTTGCAATGGGAAAAACTGGTGTGTGAGCATAATATTTAACATTTCAAATTGAAAGATGCTTCTTAGCATATAGGATACAGAAGAGAGCTATCTGTGTAAGTCCAAATTCTAAAACTTTAACTAGACCAAAAATTAATCCTAAAAACTGATTTGACAGCGTGTGAGCTGAAAAGATAAAGTCTGGTTGCTTTTTCCTATGTTCTTAGTGCTTTATTATCAGTTTCAAACTATTTCAGTCCCTGACTGGCTCCGACAATTATTCAATTATTCACAAATAATTATTCAATTATTCAAAGCTATTCAATTATTTACACAACTTTTAGAAGCTCTCTGTTCCCTGTTTTACTTGTTTAAGATTTCTTCAGATAACTGTAAGTTGAAATATGCTCATTTCATATCTATATGCCAGAAGATTAATTTGGAAATGAAACTCAGTTTTAAAGTTGCTTTGGTTTTTTCTACACTTTTCTCAGTTGATTTTAAGAGGATTTCGACATCTTCCTCCATTCATTTCTTTTTTGGCTTGATGTTTGCAATCTCCTTCATCAAGGATCTTTACTGGAGTAATTTCTTCTGAGCCTCCTTTTCTCTGTGACAGTCTTCCAGGTATGTCTGGTACTTTTGTATAGCACTTGTTGCTTAAAGGAACAACTCTTTGGAGTAATTGATGTTAAGCACACCTCCCAAACTATGAACATGATCTTAACAATATGCTATGACTGCTTAAGAAGGTTTTCCACCATCATTTCTTTGTTCACTGAAAACCCATACTCTGCTGTTGCTTGTCTATGTGACAGTATAAGTAAAAACTTCAGGCTCTCTCAGAGATGTCTGAAATCAGCTTTTTTAGCCAACTTATCATGGACAATGTGTCCAATCTGTCAACCTCGGGTCTGAAGCTACTAAGGGAAGATGAATCTAAAGGAAGCAGAAAGTCATAAAATTGCTAAATTCATTCAGAATTTCATCAGAGATGATTGAGTATAAAAGCACATTATGGTAATATAATAATAAGTTGGCAACAATGACTTGTAACCATGATGAAATGATTTATTTTTTGGGGAACATGCTATGTTTCGACAGAACATTGGTCTGTCAAAGCATGTTGTGCATTCCCCCAAAAATAAATCACTTCATTATGTACATTATGTTTATAAATCGTTGTTTGCCAACTTATTATTTCACCACAGATGGTTTCTGGGATGCTGCTTGCTTCTGTCAATAGCCATGGAGCACAGGTGAGTTTTTGTTGCATGCTTCTATATTTGAGATGAAGACCTGATCAAGGAAGTTCAAATTCCTCACCACAGTGTACTGCAGTTTAGAGATCACTTTTAACAGAAACAATTTTCAGTTCCACCTGAATTCCAAAAGTTGCTTGTCATATGTCTGCAGCTTTTCTTTGAGTTTCACCAGACTTCTTTCTGTTAGAAAGCCAATCTTCAGTCTGGACACATCTATGTGGAATGGTGTATTTTGGGTATCAGTTTTCAGAAGTTTAAATGTAGATAGGCCATTATTTATTTCTTCACATTTGATGAGCCTTTCCATCACTCTCTTGGTCAAAGATGTCATGTCATTGCAAGGAAATGGCAGTATTGGTTTGTCTGTTTGATGAAGTTTCAAGAATGGTGCAACTTTTCTAATAATCATCAAGAAAATATTTAGCTTTACTTTGAAACAAATATCTTTAATAACTGTCTGGACATGCCTATATGATTTGTTGTTTTGCTCTAATGTGTCCAGGCTTTCTGCAATAACAAACTGTTTATCATAGGTATGATCTGAAAGATTCTCTCAGCAAGCCATCTGTGTCTGCAAAAATCCAAGGGAAACGGTATACATCCTGACACAGTTATGAAATATTCACAATGAGTTGGTGAATCTTTAAAGAGCTATTATACAACTGAAAGAGCATGGTCAATTTCCTAAGCTGTTGCTGCACATACAGCTCTAAATTAATTGTACAGTACATGTAAGCTACAGCTTTCCATATTGAGCATTTCTTACTTGTTTGCTTTTAACAATTTCTTGTAACATGGAGTACAGCTTCTAGTTAAAATTAGGTCAATCCACAATATTATTGAAGCCAAAGTACCCATACACTGCTTCATATTTTCACACATCTATTCAGATATATGATGACCTATGAAGTCAGGTATTTTGAATGGACACAATTCTCACTCCAGAATCTGACATGCATCTCTCATTGATTTCCTTACACCTTACTGTTCAAACTCTCATCAAACAGCAACACATATCCTGACTACTGCTTGGCTTTGTTTTTTTAGCTGAGAAAAAGTGAGATACTATCCCAAATGTTGCAAGGTATATCATTTTTCTTTCTCCACAAGTGAATTGTTTAGCCACTGCACTGTTACCAAACATAGACTGAAAAATGCTGCTGACACCTTCACATCAGTTTTATAAATAGTATCTAAAGACTACTTTGATTGCCCAGCAAATGTGTACAGCCAAAGATGGACTTGAACTGACAAATGGTGCTTCCTGATGACATTGGTGTCTAACAGGTGAACTTGTATAAGACTTGTTTATAGTTGATTTTGTTGGTATCAACAAATCACTAATTGTAGGCAATGATTTTTCATGGAGTTCAGGTTGATTCTTGCCTTAAAAGCATAAATGAATTAAAATAAGTTAAGTTCAGTGCTTCAGATTGTAAAAAAATATCATGCACCAGATGAAATAAAATGAGGAGTCATTTTTTAAAACCATGAGTCATAGTCAGGGTCATAAAGTTAGCTATGTTAAAATTGTGAAAGAAATAATTTATTTCAGAGAATGTTTATTTACTCATTTATTTATCAAAATAGAATCTCTAGCATTCTGACCTCACAAGCATTTATGACATACATGGTAAACTACAGAGCAACACATCATCATTTAACCCTATCACCACTGGCATCCTTTACTGTGCATGTCACGTGGTTTTAGTGACTTACCTTCAAAATTTTATTAATCTACATTTTGTTTATGTTATAGCAATTAGTAGAGCATAAAATCTTAGCTAATAATCCATAATTCAACAGTATATAAGTTTTATGTTTTTAATTTTATAAGGC
>NW_013666628.1:291380-298613 GCF_000517525.1 Limulus polyphemus | reverse complement strand
TGTGCTCTGCCCACCACGGGTATTGAAACCCGGATTCTAGCATTGTAAGTCTGCAGACATACCACTGTGCCACTGGGGGTTGAGAAAATAATGAAGGCTTGAAAATGGGGAACCAGAGAGTGCAATGGAAGGCAAGGGGCCCAATCCCCAAGCAGGACAAATAGATACCAAAGACAGGGAATTGAGAAAGGAGAGGAAGAATGTCTACAAGTCAGGACAAAAAAGGTCACAAACAGAAGGGGGACAAGGCATTTGGATGTGAGAGAAGAGCTATTAGAGAAACAGTATAACAGTATAATTATCATGCAGCTGCGCATTTTTCATGCTAAACACATGAATTTAGGTGGGAGTTACTTCAAGGCTAGTGACGTGCAAATCTCATACGCAGATATGTAAGAAAGATAGCATTTGTGTGTAATGAGGTGGGCTATCTTCTTGGAAATAAGATTTAAGAGAATCATAACCCTATCTGCCAGAGCATCATTTACTGTGCATGTCACAAAGTTTTAGTGACTTACATTCAAAATTTAATTAAACTACTTTTTATTTGTGTTATACCACTTAGTATAGCATAAAATCTTAGCTCATAATCCATATTTTAATAGTATACAAGTTTTAAGTTCTTAATTTCATAAGGAAATATTTTAAAAAATCCTGAATTTCCCCTAGCATGACACATTTTCTCTAGGCATATCCTCTTCTCTGTTTTATTCACTCATCCAATAAGCATGAAATTAAACATAAATTACCCACTATAAAATAGTCATTGTTCAGACAAACCATAATTTTTTATAGCCTTCAATTTTGTTTGGTTACAGAGCCATCAAATAGAAAATCAGACCCCCCCTTGCCACACCCTACTGTCACATCCTCTCTTTCAAGATTTGTTAATAGTTCTCTCTTATGTTTAATTCTATATTATATATAACCAATATAAAACCAAGGTTTTCATCTATGAAATGATGTATATATTACATTGTTTTCCGAATGGAGAATTGTTAAGTTTTCTGTCAGTAAAAGCTTTGTTCCCAGATAACGACTAGCTTGGAAGAATTTGCAACGGCTCTTTTTGTATAGTTAGAAAGGCAGAAAAATTGTGATAGAGGAAATTGTCTACTTTTCGCATGTTATTATTTTATGTTCTTTGGTGCATTATTTAATTAAATAGAAATTATTTAGTGCATTACTATCATTAGTATAAAAAGTAGGGTTAAGATGCACCGACATTCAACAGCAAAAAAAAAAGATTACTTGGGTAAGTACTTTATTTCTTGTTTATTATTTATTTATTTATTTATTATAAAAGTTACTAAAATGTAAAAATAGGGATTTCTTTAGGTTATTTAACGTTAGATTATGTAAAATAATAATATAATAGAAATGTTTCACAAGGCACGCAAGTGAGCAGCTTGTGGGTAAAGTAGGGTTAAGATGCACCGACATTCAACAGCAAAAAAAAAAGATTACTTGGGTAAGTACTTTATTTCTTGTTTATTATTTATTTATTTATTATAAAAGTTACTAAAATGTAAAAATAGGGATTTCTTTAGGTTATTTAACGTTAGATTATGTAAAATAATAATATAATAGAAATGTTTCACAAGGCACGCAAGTGAGCAGCTTGTGGGTAACGTAATTATTTGATAGCATTACACGAGCTGCACATTACCCAAGTGACTTACAACTTATAATGGCATGAAGAGTAGTTAGACATGGTTCAAAAGGCAATAAAACAATAAAATTTAATTATAAATAGATGTATACTGTTATAAGTTTAAAGCTACTTAGGATAAACAAATGTAGTTTCATGTTATAATTTTAAGTCATTCTAGAAAGTAAAAAAAAGAGTTAGTTAGATTTATCTTGATTTCTTTTTTTTTGGTTACAAGGTCAGTCAAATTGGCCAACCTTGTATAGAGTTGGGGTAGAAAAAATAACAAATTAAAAAATTAAAAGTTAGTAGTATTAAAGCTATAAAGACTTCTTATACGAGAAAAAAAAGAGGTCAAGTGGTCAGTCAAATTGACCAAGCCCATGTTGTGAGAGTTAACAAATAAAGGCTTAATAATTATAAACATTATCAATAATAGATGGTAAGATAATGTACAAACTTGAAGGTATAAAAAAAAAGATGCATTGCATCTGTGTAATCATTGGGAACATATTAAGTTAATACTGTACAGTAGTGTGATGTTACTTACATTGCAACAGTCTTAACAACCATGAACTTAGTTCTACACAAATCAACAACTGAATGGGTAAAAGTCATAAATCACTGGAAGGAGTGCAATAAAGTTAAAGTACATGACATGATTACACTTTCTCCAAAAATAATATTGTATCAAGAACCATCACTGTAGCACTTTGTATACATTTTCATTCCATTTCATATATGTTATTTCTTTCATAAACACAGTGTTATAATTATTGAGTCCATAAGTATTGTTGTCTTGTTAAATTCAAAATAAGCATTGCTAATAATAAATGCAAAGCATAAAACAACTTATTTAATAAACTAATAAGCTTATTTCTAGGTTTCATTTCAAATAATAAAATATGAATAATTCCCCAATGGTAAATGGTTATTTTTTTTTACTTTTAATCGGTATTGTTCACTGTAGACATAGTATACTACTTCTCCAGTTAGATAAAGAAAACTAGCTTGCACCAAGTTACTGACAAAAGCCCAGATCAAATCAAAACTTGGACACACTAATAGCAAATTACTAAAACAGTCGATGGTGGTTTCCTTTTCAGGTAGATAAGCTTTTGCCAAACAAAAATTTTGTTGCCATCATGAACAGGTTTACAATTTGCTACTAGTTGCTGGATTAAAGTTTTGATTTGCTTTGACAAAGGTTCTGAAACAAAACTTATAAATGTAGATAGGCTGTCTGAAAATTAGATCAAAGCATTTTTTTTATTATAAACATTATTATTTGAGCTTACCTTTTGCATGGCTTGACAATGCATACTAACCCATTGCAGATAAGTTGATTGTTTTTTTGCAAGAAATGCAAAGAGCTTTGCTTAGGTTCTTCACATCTTTTTTAATCAAGATTTGAAGTTCTCCATTTCTAGCCACCCATCATTAAATACACATTTCCCCAGTATTTCACCAATCAAATTAATTACATAAGTGAATTTTAGTGAGAATTAGAAACGAAACAAAATATAAATCTTAATGATTTTACTGTTGCTCCTCATGAGCTGCTTCACTCTAAATGTGCTGGAGGTCAGGCACGTACACTGTATGTTAAATAACAGATCTTCCAACTTACAGCACTACCTATACATGCAAAAAGTGTTATTGTGCACTGAGGACTACATAAGGAGAATTAAAAGTTGGGATTTTCATAAAACTTGTTTACATTTGGCCTGAAAGGGGTCAAATTAAAATAAATATAAATTTACAAAATAAAATTCAAGTACTTTCAAGAATCTTGTATAAAAAATACTTAAAATATGAAGATTATTTTATGGCCTTGGATGTGGTATATAAAAATTAATGGACTTTCAAGGTTTTCAAGAACCCTGTGCAAACCTTGTTTGTAGTGTTGAACCATATCAATAAAGCAGCATCAGAAGGCATGATTCCAACAGTGAAAAACAGGTTACTTTATGACTTGTTACTAGCTGAACACCAGAAATAGTGAACAACATTAAAGAGCTTTTCACAGAAAATAATCCAAAGGCATAGCAATCTAGTTTAGTTAAAGTACGAACTGTAAACAAAATACTTAACATGGATTTAGGTGTAAAAAAAATGACACAAGAGCTGAGTTCACAAACTTCCCCCATAACAGATGACTAAAGAGAGGTCCAACTGTTGAGAACTACATGAGCAGCACTTGGCATCTGACAATGGATGAAGCATATGTATATTTATATGTCAGCAATAAAGTATGAGCAATTTATTATTGTTCTGCCAAGAAATTAATATTTAGAAATGGCAAAGAGTATGTTGAGAAATTTTCCAAGGAACTTATGGCATGCTATCAGGCTAATGTGTTACTGCAACTGCAGTGAGAGGATATGCAATCTTTGTATGGAATATATGACTAGATTCTAATAGTTTCCAGTCACGTGTACATAAATGTAAGGTGTATTGTCATCATAACTCAAACAGTTCTCGAAATACAAAAATACTAATTTTCAGTAACACATAGGTTTATTAGTGGTGAAAAACACTAGAACATAAAAACCACATCACTTACATTTTCACAAAGAATATCCCCGATAGTAAGGACCACGCCACCAATGCTCATTTTTTTGCGTACTCGCAATGATCTGAAAAATTATCAAAAATACTTCTTTACATAAAAGGAACAGTCTCCCTGACATAATAATCTATTATGAACATCAAAGTTTTTCTTTTAGCATGATAACTTTCTCTTACTATAATAGTCTTTAGTTTTACGTATCTTTTTCCTTCTAAACAAATGTTATAGCACCTTATTTGTTAACTTTTTATAAATAATAGTTTAAATCACAGGCAAACGTTTATCATTTGACATTATACTCACACAATGATTTCGTTTTGAAAAACGACATAATAAACATACATATTCATTACCGATGTCTTGAGTGTAATTAGTGCATTATAAGGAGTAACATACACACTTTAATTTCAAAAACGTAATGGTTACCTCCACTTCAAAATCACATGTGGTTTCTGTGCAATTTATACAACAGACAAGATTATATTTAAAGATTAAAAACAAAATACTTGTTTTTCGTGTTAGTATAATACTCTTACGTGTAAATATGTCCATATATAATTGTGAATAGATTTCTTTAATGCCTTTTTGTGAGCTAGTCCAAGAACATTAACTAATAACAACGAAGAAGAGACTAGTCAAATGGGGTGTATAACTCAACCCCACAAATTGAAAGGAGATAAGTTACTAGAGAAAAATTAATCCCATGACAAGGAAAGATGTTGGAAAGTGTTCTAAATAGAGAGAAGTATTAGGTCATCAAGAAATTAATGTCCCCCTCATAAAAATGTATATCACGTATAATACTTAAATGAACCGCCTAAAACATCATGTTAGAGTAGCCTGTATAATGTGTAAAGTTTACTATACTCTAATCACTTATAGTGATGGCACATGATGAGATAAACAATCGGCATGTAATACTGTTTGAATACAAAATGGGAAACAACACCTCTGTAGCCACAAAGAATATCAAAGAAGTTTATGAAAATGTTTTGAACATTTGTAAATGTCAACAATGGTTCAGCAAACTTCGTTCAGGTGACTTTAGCATTAAAAACTGTGATGGCAGGGGCCGACATGTTGGAATTGATATTGATGCTCTGAAGATGCTTGTTGAGCCTAACCCAAGGCAACACACTCGTGAAATGGCCCTGAAATTGTATGTCTCTCATGAAACAATAGATAAACAACTAAAGAATATGGGAAAACTCCATAAAAAAAGGTGTTTGGGTGCATCACAAACTCTCCGATGATCATCATTTTCAACATGTGAATGTTGCTTCGCTGGCGCATGAACCATTTTTGGACAGAATTGTTACCGGTGATGAAAAATGGATTCTTTATGCAAATATTAAATGCCAAAAACAATAGGTTCAGTCGTAGACAAAAACCACTTCCGACACCAAAACCTGGACTCCATCCACAGAAGGTGATGCTTTGCATTTGGTGGGACATCAAAGGAGTAATTCGTTTCGAACTCCTCAATCCACAACGAACTGTCAATGCAGATATCTATAGTCAGCAACTGGAATATTTAAATCAAGCCCTTCATTATAAATGCCCTTCACTCATCAATTGGAAAGGTGTTCTTTTCCACAACAATGCACGTCCACATGTAGCACATTTGAAGCAATACAAGATTATGGAGTTGGGTTGGGAAGTTCTCCCCCATTCATGATATTCTCCAAAACCTGGACTCCATCCGCAGAAGGTGATGCTTTGCATTTGGTGGGACATCAAAGGAGTAATTCATTTCAAACTCCTCAATCCACAACGACCTGTCAATGCAGAGATCTATAGTCAGCAACTGGAATATTTAAATCAAGCCCTTCATTATAAATGCCCTTCACTCATCAATTGGAAAGGTGTTCTTTTCCATGACAATGCACGTCCACATGTAGCACATTTGAAGCAATACAAGATTATGGAGTTGGGTTGGGAAGTTCTCCCCCATTCACGATATTCTCCAAATATGATACCATCAGATTACCATCTTTTTCGTTCAGTGCAACATCATCTTAATGGGAAAACGTATGCAAATGTAGAAGGTGTTAAAGAGGACATTAACATGTTTTTGCTTCAAAGCCAAGTGATTTCTTTAATCAGGGCATTAGCAACCTGATTGTAAGATGGAAAAGCATCATTGATAAGAATAGAGACTATTTCATTGAATAAATGTTTTGTTTTGATAAATAAGTTGTTAGGGTTTTTTCATCTAAAAAAATAGTG
This sequence comes from Limulus polyphemus, assembly GCF_000517525.1. Classification (NCBI taxonomy): domain Eukaryota; kingdom Metazoa; phylum Arthropoda; class Merostomata; order Xiphosura; family Limulidae; genus Limulus; species Limulus polyphemus. The sequence goes on along the minus strand of NW_013666628.1, from coordinate 292,161 downwards.
ACATTAATTTCTTGATGACCTAATATTAGTGAGATAACAATAAATAAACCATATAGAACAAAGGAGACAATCTGGATCAGAATGACTGTACATGGAGGAAAGCGAAGGGAGGATGAATAGAGAAAACATTCAATCACCCTCCCAAGTCATCCAAATTTTTGGGCAATTAGTGAAGAATATCAGTCTGTCCCTGGGATGAACAGTGTGGAAGAAATATATCAGAAGCATAAACAAGGAGGTTGAACCACACCAAACACAAACCATCATCAGCCATTGTTGTAGAGTCTGGGATTATACAGAAGGAATTGAGGGGAGGTGGAAAGGCAGTGATGATAGGATACTCATAGTGGGAAAAAAATCCACTGAAACCATCAGAGAATGGAGAAACCACTATGTTGTAAGAGTCCAGGCCTAGGTAAGATGGTAGTTGATCCACTACCAGGGCCTGAAATTTCGAGAAAAGATAAATCAACAACCAAACATGGTGGTCATAGGCACAAAAGAGAAAATTCAAAGCCATGAAGTCCTGCAAGTGAAAGATTCACATTGGGGGAAGAAATAAGTAACAGAGGTGTCTATATTGATCTTGATAAGAAAGCCAGACAGATGAGAGAAAAGATGATGGCAAGTCTGCAAGTACTCACCAGCTCAAGGACAAAGAGACAGAGAAACCTTGCCCCTGGAAATGAACCAGGCATTTAGAACAGAAGAAGTGGGAAAGTGTGTTCGTAGGATTGGTTGGCATTAACCCTTTCGAGTTGGGTCACAGGTGAAAGGCCAT
>NW_013666628.1:284679-290329 GCF_000517525.1 Limulus polyphemus | reverse complement strand
TTCATTCTAGAATGAAAAAGGTATAATTTATATTTATTTCCATTTTTTATGGTGGTTGCAAGATTGGTCAAATCTACCGGAACCCATATACAGATTAATTGCTGAAAATAACAGATAAAATATAAAGTTTTTTCTTAAGAAACGTTTGATAACTATCTGAACAGTATAAAGATTTCACATGTGAAATTTGAAAATTTTCTGATGCATAAAAGTATTTTTAATCTTAAAATGAATATTACTTTACATGATAGATAGGCAACATGTGAAAATAAAAAAAAGACACGAGAAAACATTGCTTTACAAACCCTTAAGACTTAATAAAAAAATTCATATTTTGAGTATGAAAGCATTGTAATGTTTACCGATAATCTGCTGAATTTCGTTAACATTTGCTTACTAATTTAAAAGTTATAGCATGAAAACTATAACAAGCACAAATGGTTACGAGATCGGTCCCAGAGCCCATGCTGAAAGAGTTAAGCACAAAGTTAATACAGAGACAAGCAGAAGGAATCCACAGACTGACTTTTGAACTCTGGTGAGCTTCAAACAGATGTAAATCTATGTAAGGTGGAGAAAGAGGGAAAGCCATCAGGACCACAAGAGGTTGAAAATAATATAGCATATCTCTGTAGATACCTGCAGTGAAGGCCAGAAACTATGGAAGGGAATATGTATGGGCACATCCAAGTTGAGTAAAGGAAATATGAGATCTCTGGTATCAAAGGTACCATGTCACAAAGACAAAAAAGTAGGCTGACCCTGCCTGCATATGAAGTGAAGGAAATACAAAGTGGGGTCGAGATTGAAATGGAGAGTTGAACCAGCCACCCCAAATGAGATGACTCCCAAAGGAGAAGGGAGATTGCAACAGAGGAAGACATGTTGGAAGGGACAAATGGAGGTCAACTACCTATAGGCTAGAGGAATAATAAGCCTCAAGAATGTAACCTTTGAGGAAAAGCCCATTGGAACCAATGTTAAAAGATGGGGTAGTAGCTAACTTGAAGGGAAGGACTGAGTGCCAAATTCGACCATTGTAAAAGAATCAAAAGAAAAGGTAGGTAAACATATTGAGATGTGGAGAAAGTGTCTGAACCCGGAATCAGTCATTCACAACTGGGAAATGTAGCCACTAGAGAGTGAGAAATTGCCTTGGGAACCGAGGGAAGACCAAGGTTGGATGAAATGATAGAGAATGATTTTTGACTGACAACCTCTCACCTTTGTGTGAATAATTTGAGCAATAAAAAGACAGGAGTTAAATCCCAAATTGGGATTGATAAATTGTTCCAAGGCATTTGAAACAAAATGAGGTGGAGATTAGAAGTAACAGAAAAAACACCTAAGGAACTCAAAAGGCGGTAGTGAAGGGAGTCTGCCAGTGGACAAAATAGGCAATTAGAAAAACCAGGCCCAAGGCTGAGGGGTGACTCTAGAAACGAATAACCTCCATGACCTGTGATGGCCAGCCCTCAAAGAGGAGGACTATGGATAATAGCAAGAGGTCAAACAACACAAAAGGGAGCAAACTCATGAGGACATACATGATTAAAAACCTAATGGGGCCCCTTGTCCCAAGGGTCAAGAAACTAAAGTGAGAAGAGATAACTGCTGAAGAGAGACATCAGCTCAAGATGCCAAAGTATAAGAAATACCTCCAAAAAAACAGATCACAAAGAAAAGTTGCAAGACAAAGGTCTTGGAAGAATATTGGTGAAAATGTAAGTCACAAAGACAACCTGACAACCCAGAAAAAATGAAACCTAGGCAACTAGAATAAATTGGAAAAAAATTGAGGGTAAGATGGAAAATGCGTATATAAAAATTGGCCCAGTAACATTGGTAGGGTTATGATGGAAAGCCAACAAATGAAGATAAAGCATGAGAATGAAAAAAGAAGTTGAGGAAGAGATGAAGACAAGGAAATGGAGAAAGAAAAAGGAAAAATGAATGGGGTGAAGGAGGCTCATGCAACAAAGAAACTCAAGATGCAGCAAAAAATTACCAGCGAAATAGAAAACAAAGTACACATATCTATAGAATCCAAGCAGTGAAGAACAAATGTGGGACTACCTGATCCATGTCAGGAAGAGGGAATGAGAAGCAAAAGCAGACATGTGTCCCCAAAATTACAAAATCAATTAAAATAAAACTGAAGAAAATTTAATATAAGTCAAGAAATTAAAGAGAAAACTTCAAAAAGGACTACAGGATAAATAGTAATATAAAGTTAAAATAATAAGCACACAAATTCCAGTAAATGTCATAAAAAAACACACCTGAAGAAAAGCAGTTCCATGGAAAATGAGCTTGCATTCATGTGCTAATTGCTTCTGGGAAGTACTGTTTGTAAAGGGATATAGTTTAATGATGATTACACCATTAGATCATTGGCTGGCACAATACATGTTTTCATATGTAGGAGTGGGAGCTTTGTTCAAGGCTTGTGGTATACGCAGGAATTTACACAGCAGTGCACAAAAGGTAATGGTAAATGTAAACCAAAATAGAACAGAAAATTTGTTCTTTGAAAACACACATTAAAAAATGGTGCTCATCTATCTGAAGAAGAGCTTCTATGCCTGAAACATCATTTTAAATTAAAGCTTTTGTTTTTCGGTCAATATTTTGTTTATGGTGTTAGTTTTTACAACTTTTTTATCACTTTTGAAACATAAACAAACAATTAGGACAACCAAAAGTATTACTCACTTTTCAGATAACCTCTCTTTTACACTGGTAGATGGGCACTTACTTTAATAATTTCAATGTGCAGATGATCAATTCACTCCAATTCACAAAGATTGTTTGTAATTCCTCGTCAGTAAGAACCCCAGATTCTTTCAGAGGATAGTAGAATGCCTAAAATAAACAGGATAATAAATAGCTTTGATACACAAAGAAACCTACACAGGATATAGAAATTAGGAAATACATTTTGATGACAAATACACATAGAAATCCAAAGATCTACAAACAGCACAATGTCAAGTTAAAATATATTTTACAATCAAAACACTGCTTTTTTTAAACCTATATCTAGAAATAAGTAAAAATTATTTTTAGCAGTTATAGTTTAGTCTCAAAACAAGGTTATTGTAGACCAAGGTTGAAAAATAGTTGCACACACATGCATAAAGTGTGCCAAAGAATTTGGCTGGGATCTAATGATTTTAATGTAAAGCTTGTCAGGAACAATTTCATGTTAGCTAATCCCTACTTTGAATTTCAGTAAATTGTTCATGTGGCAATCATGAAATATGTGGAGATAATTTTAGTTTATACAGTATAATCATCAACACAATATCATGTTCAAATTTAAAACCAGTTCTGTGTGAGTGCAGAATCAATGCATACTGAAAATAAACACAGTATCTTATGCACACTACCTCTGGGACAACCATTACATTCATTGAGATGAGTGTGTTGTTTTATATTCATCGCTGTTGAGAAACACAATTACAGATCGACGAGGAAAAGAAATAAAACAAGCTTTGGTTCAGTTACCTCCTACAAATTTCCAGAAGGTTGAGAGTCTATATTCCAAAGATTTTGGACATTCTGCAAATATGTTACAGACAATGACACAGTGATATATATATATTACAAAAAAGGAAACATTTGCGCATTGCCTGGATCGTACACTATTCTGCATCTGTAGACTGGTCACTGTCATCGTCTTCAGTGAGACAGTCATTATTTAGATCGTTGAGAATTTCTTGTTCCAAGTTGTCACAGAACTCTTCGATAGTGGGAAAGTTGTTGTCTTAGTCGATCTATTCGTTGGGATCGGTGATGACATTGGGAAGATGGTCTTTAGCAAGCTGTAGCAGTTGAACCAAAGGGATGTTTTAGTCTTCATCTTTGCTGTTGTCAATTGAGGAGAAACTGATGAAACATTTTGCAAAACACTTTGATACTGTGCTGGTTTTGATTTCATGCATAGCAGAATTGATCCAAGCACAAGCGTCTAGTACACCGACAATTTTCACCAAGTTTGTGAGCAACATGCCTTTATCCATGTTCGATAACACGGAGCTGAATAGGCACTTTTTGTATTGGGCTTTGAATACACAAATGATATCCTGGGCAATAGGTTGTAGTACTGACATTGCATTGGAAGGCAAGAACACAATTTTGACATTGCTAAGATTCACTTGATTGTGCAATGTGAGATTGTCTAACAGCAAGATAATGTTTGAAGCCTGTAACCCAGTCTTGGAAGACTTCTTGTTAGCATACCAAGATACAGATAAGTCACTCTTTATGTTTAATTTTTTGAAGTACCTGGGTTTTGTGCTCTTACCGATCACAATAGCATATTTAAATTCACCAACACTATTGCAACATAATGCAACACTTTGTCTATCTTTTGATTGATTGCCTCCAGCGCACTGTTTACCTTTTACATACAGTGTTTTGTCTGGTAAACCATGATAGCTGACCCCAGTTTCATCCATATTGTAGATGTCTCAAAGTGCATATCTCTCTATAATAACAGCAATTTGGCATTCCATTCATCAACTGTCATGCCATCGACATTGCCACATTCACCACTAATTGTGAGTTGCAAAATTTTATGTCTGGCTTTGAATTTAGTGAACCATTCAGACAATGCTTTGAAGTCAGAAAGATCCAGAGTAGTAGCTATTGTAAGTACCTTTTCTTGCAATATAGGTTTAGAAACTGTAATTTTCATAGCATGAGCTTTTTGATACCAAGACCATAATGATGCTTCAAGGTTGCCACTCACAAATTTAGAACAAATGCATTTTCGTGAAGATGGCTGATTCTCTTCAAACATTGTCATATATTTAGCCTTATGCTTCAAAATTTGCTGGATTTGTGTTTTGCCGACATTGAACTCTTCAGCTAATTTGTGCTGGCTTTTATTGCTGGCATTATGTGCCTCAATAACTTTGACTATATCTGCCAATGATAGTTGAACATGATCAGATGGCTTTGCATAATTTTGGAATAGAATCTCTATGTCACAGAGAATTATAAAAGCATTTGACAATAAATTTCATGTGCGATCGAAACAGAATAAATTGATGTTTTACTCACTGACTGATGCGATATTTATACACAGAGTATCTTTCACAGTAATGTTATCAAAGAGTATGTGAAAACATTGCCATTTCAAGTGGCTTCTTTTGTAGCTGCCTCCTGTTAAATTTATAATCAACAGAAAGCCGAGATTTCAACTGATTGATCGCAATATAGTTCATGCCATGTGATGTTACAGATAATTGACAGTTAAGCTGATGAGAACAATTTTTTTCCCCACAAGAACAGAGTGGGGAGCTAAGTTGAATTTCTAATTGTTCAAGTCACATGATAAGAGAGTCAGAAAAATTCTGACAGACACCCAACTTTCTCAGCTGTTGACATGTTATTATCCTGTGTTCTTCTATCATGCATTATTTACTTGAAGAAAACATTATTTTATGGACTAGTAGCATTGGTGAAAGTATAAGGGCCAACAAAGAAGGGCAGTTGATGACAGAAAAAAAAAGTTACACAGGTAAGTTCTATATTTCTCGTTTTTCTTAAATATTCTTTATTTATTAGCAATCGATGTGTTCGAAGGAAAATGAAGTTTGATTATAAACAAGATTACGACACTTATGATAAACAACATTGT
>NW_013666628.1:256678-283717 GCF_000517525.1 Limulus polyphemus | reverse complement strand
TATCAATGTCCCTTTTTGTCAATAAACAATGTTTTTTATTTATCAATATAAAAGTAACTAAAATTGTAAAAATTTTAGGCTAGATAAGGTTAAATTACGTAATAAAAATAATGATAATAATAATAACATTTTTCTACGAGGTACACTTGCTAGGACTAACAGCTCTCAAGTAGCATAAGCTTTATGTAAATTGAACGGTGTAACATTTGCTTCATGTTACCACATATTTTGAAACTTTTTATGGCAGGAAGTTTAAAAATAATGGTCCAAAAGACAATAAAACAATAAAATATAATTAGAAACACCACCAGAGTAACTTAAAAGTGGCACGAACTGAGTGTTGTCAAATTTTGAACATGATTGCAATCTACAACGATCATACCTGTTAATGTTTATCGTAAAAAAAAACAACAACAGACAGTGGGCAGTCACAAAATGGAAAGTCAACAATTGCCTTGGGACTGATTTCAGTGGTTGTAGTATGGAATTAGGGAGTGGTTGGCTGGGAAATATTTTATAATGGTAAAGATAGACAAAACGTCACTCAGGGAGAGCCTACTGTATTATCATATTTTTATATTAAAGTTTATGACTTATGTAAGGTTAGTATGATTGTGATAACAGTTTGACTGGAAAAGGTTGGGATGTAGTTATAACTGTAGTCACACATGTGCACAAGGAAAATCTGTGATGTATGCAGTGTCACTAAACAGTCAAAATGTAAGGAAAAGGTTGTAATATATGCATGGCCAGTATAAGTGTGGTAACACCTATGCTAATGCTTGGTTTGAATTTCACTTAATGACTCAACCTATGTTTGGTTACTTAGGAACTGATGCTTTTTATTACTTTCATTCAGTAACTCATGCAGTGTTCTATTAGTGAGTAGCTAATGCTTTGTTTTAGTTTCACTCAGTGACTAATGTGTGTTCTGTTAGTGATGTTTTGTTTTATTTTCACTCAGTAACTCATATTATGATCCCTTACTTAGCAAATGATGGAATTATGATCTATTACTTAGTAAATGATGATATATTTCACTTTAACTCAGAAATCATATTGTGTTCTATTATTAAGCAGCTAATGCTTCAAGTTTTACTCAGTAACTCATACTGTGTTACATTATTTAGTAACTGACATTTTGTTTTGTTTTCACTTAGTAACTCATACAGTTTTGGATCAGTAAAACTGGGATGAACTGCTGACAGTAGGATTTGTGAAGTATACAAGTATGACTGTGCTTAAGTTTCATTTACCAACATAAGTATGTACTTACATCCAATACAATTGACATGTCATCCATGTAAGTCTGCTCTGTTGATATCAATTCTTGGATGTAGCCTTGCCGCTTTTTCTCTTCTGGTGACAAGGACATGAAAACTTGCCAATCTCCTCCCCCTATTGAAAAGGTAAAGAATTAAATTACTATTTAATAAATGGTGTATTTCAACTTATAATTTTCCTAACATTTCAAATACTATGAGTTAAGAAGAGCTTATCAAAAATCATCTAAGCTCAAGAATTGAAAAATAATGAAAAATCTGATTTACAATCCGTGTTACTACCATGATTTTAGAGTAATACAAAACATAGAACATGCAATTTATAGAAACATACAACTAAATCTGAAGTTTTGTACTTGGTAAAATTATCCTTGTTGTTAATAGGAATGTGTAATTAGTGGGTGTGTTCTAATTTGGATGTTGTACATGAAAACACATAAAACCAGAAAGTATGTTGTGGTTCATTTTCATTTAAAAAGTACATATTAATCACAACAAAATTTCAAGTTCTCTATTTCCATTTCTGAGGTATTCAAAATTTCACTAATATAATCTGAATGTAGAGTTAGTATTTATTATGTACTCTGTAATAAATACTATGTTTGATAACTTAGTAACATACACCTTGTTTCACTTTCACTCAATAAGTCGTATTCCATAACCTTTGTTAGTAGTTAATGCTTTGTTTAATTTTCACTCAGTAACTGATGCTGTGTTCTATTACTTAGTAGCTAATGACTGGTTTTAGTTTAACGTGTTCTATTATCTGTTAGCAAATGCTTTAAGTTTTACAAAGCAATTAATATTGTGTTCTAACACTTAGCAATCAACACTGTTTTACTTTCACTGAGTAACTCGTGTTGTATTAGTGAGTAGTGAATGGCTTATTTTAGTGTCACTCACTAACTCATACAGTATTCTATTAGTAACTAATGCAGTGGTTTACTTTCACTGACTAACTCATACTGTAGTGTATTAGTTAGTAGTTAATAATTTATTTTAGTTTCACTGACTAACTCATACTGTAGTGTATTAGTTAGTAGTTAATAATTTATTTTAGTTTCACTGACTAACTCACACTGTATTGTATTAGTCAGTAGTTATTGGTTTATTTTAGTTTCACCCACTAACTCATACAGTGTTCTGTTAGTAACTGATGATGTTTTTTACTTTCACTGACTAACTCATACTGTATTGTATTAGTTAGTAGTTAATGGTTTATTTTAATTTAACTCAGTAATTCACACAGCATTGTATTAGTTAGTAGTTAATGGTTTATTTTAGTTTCACCCACTAACTCATACAGTGTTCTGTTAGTAACTGATGATGTTTTTTACTTTCACTGACTAACTCATACTGTATTGTATTAGTTAGTAGTTAATGGTTTATTTTAGTTTCACCCACTAACTCATACAATGTTCTGTTAGTAACTGATGATGTGTTTTACTTTCACTGACTAACTCATACCGTGTTGTATTAGTTAGTAGTTAATGGTTTATTTTCGTTTCATTCAGTAATTCATGCTGTGACTTGTTAGTTAGTAGGTCTTATGCTTAGTTTGAATTTCACTCAGAAACTCATGCTGTGATCTATTAGTTAGTAGTTAATAGTTTGTTTTAGTTTCACTCAGAAACTCATGCTGTGATCTATTAGTTAGTAGTTAATAGTTTGTTTTAGTTTCACTCAGAAACTCATGCTGTGATCTATTAGTTAGTAGTTTGTTTTAGTTTCACTCAGCAAGTCATGTTGTATCCTATTAGTTAGTAGCTAGTTCTTTGTTTCAGTTTCATTCAGTAAGTCATGTTGTATCCTATTAGTTAGTAGCTAGTTCTTTGTTTTAATTTCACTCAGTAACTCATGTTGTATCCTATTAGTTAGTAGCTAGTTCTTTGTTTTAATTTCACTCAGTAACTCATGTTGTATCCTATTAGTTAGTAGCTAATGCTTTTAGTTTCATTCAGTAACTCCTATTTTGTTGTATTAGTTTAAGGTAATGATTTGTTCTAGTTTAACTCATGTTATCTTCTATTACTTAGTAACTGATACTTTGCAGCACTTTTACTCAGTTACTTATGCTATATTCTATTATTTAGTAGTTAATTGTTTTAATTTCACTCAGTAACTCATGTTGTGTTCTATTAGTTAATATGTGATTTTTGTTTTACACTCATTCAGTAATTCATGCTGTCTTATTAGTTAGTAGCTAATGCTTTAAGTTTTACTCAGTAACTGACACTGTTCTACTTTCACTCAGTAACTAAAAATGTTATATTACATACTAGCTTACACTGGGATCTACTATTTAATAAGTGATTCTTTGTATTACTTTCATTCGGCATCTAATAACATGTTCTATTATTTATTAGCTAACTAGCAGAGACTCACGAAACATTTGCGTCCAAATTAGTAACTTTATTACAACAGTACTTCTTTATATACAGGATTTCTAGAGTAATACAAAAGAATTCTAATCATAGACACTGAAATATACAAGTCCACTTGTCTTAGTCCTAGCATTAGTTAAGCCTTATTAAGTATGGCCTATATTCAACAGAGATAAATTAACACTGTAACTTGTGTACATTTTTTGCTTTAAATCAGTTAGGGCTAAACCTTACTGCACTTAATACTATCAATAAATAATCTTGTAATATCATTGTACGACCTAACATTAGACCTTTTTAAAAACTTTGTTAAGCTTCTAATATGTTGTATAAAATGTCTACAAAAGTATATTTACATCCTTTCTGGTGTAACTCAATGATTTAACAAATATGTTTCAAATTGTGAAAAAGGTGCAATTTTTTTAACATTTTAGTCCAAATATATCTTTAATTTTTGATCAATTGTAGACTACTCACTTCTAATTACATAATAAGTTGCTATGACATCGTTGCTTGACCAAGAGAAAGACAGATAGATACACACTGTGTTTTATAGTATTAGATGCTTTGATTAAGTTTTACACAGCAATCAATACTGTGTTCTAACACTTAGCAATTGACAGTTTTACTTTCACTGAGTAACTCGTGTTGTATTAGTCAGTAGTTAGTTTTACATCCATTCATTACCTCATGCTGTTGTATCAGTTAGTAGTTAACAGTTTATTTTAGTTTCACTCAGTAACTCATACAGTGTTCTGTTATTAACTGATGCTGTGTTTTACAAACGGTGTTGTATTAGTTAGTAGTTAATGGTTTATTTTAGTTTCATTCAGTAATTCATGTGTGTTTTGTAAGTAACTGCTACTGTGTTTTACTTCCATTCATTAACTCATGCCATGATTTATTAGTTAGTAGTTAATGGTTTATTTTAGTTTCATTCAGTAATTCATATGTGTTCTGTTAGTGACTGCTACTGTGTTTTACTTCCATTCATTAACTCATGCTATGATTTATTAGTTAGTAGTTAATGGTTTATTTTAGTTTCATTCAGTAATTCATGTGTGTTCTGTTAGTAACTGCTACTGTGTTTTACTTCCATTCATTAACTCATGCTATGATTTATTAGTTAGTAGTTAATGGTTTATTTTAGTTTCATTCAGTAATTCATGTGTGTTCTGTTAGTAACTGCTACTGTGTTTTACTTCCATTCATTAACTCATGCCATGATTTATTAGTTAGTAGTTAATGGTTTATTCTAGTTTCATTCAGTAATTCAAATGTATTCTGTTAGTAACTGCTACTGTGTTTTACTTCCATTCATTAACTCATTCTTTGTTGTATCAATTAGCAGTTAATGGTTTATTTTAGTTTCACTCACTAACTCATGCTTGTATTAGGTATCAAGTGATGCTTTGTTTTACTTTCACTCTGTGACTCATATTTTGTTCTGTTGAGTGGTAGCTAATGTTTTTTCTTTCAGTCAGTAGATCAGGATGTTTTTTGTATCACTTAATAACTGTCACACTGTTTTATTTTCACCTAGTAAATAATCTTATGTTCTATTAGTTAATGCTTCATTTAGTAACTCTGTGTTCTATTACTTAGTAAATGATTCTTTGCTTTACTTTCTATGAGCTATTAGCTAATGCTTTCTTTTTGTTTCACCTAGTAACAGATCCTTTTTCATATTGTACAGTAACTGTACATCTTGTTTTAGCATAACTCAATCACACATGCTTTGTTCTATTAGTTAGTAGCTAGTTCTTTGTTTTAGTTTCACTCAGTAATTCATGTTAGTAGCTAATGGTTTTAGTTTCACTCAGTATCTCACACTACATTCTACTACTTAGTAACTGATGCTTTGTTTTACTTTCACTCAGTAACTCATTTCGTGTTCTATTAATTAGTAGCTAATACTCTGTTTCCAATAACTCATGCTTTATGGTACTGTTAATTAGTAATTGACGGTTATTCAATAGGGAATACTGTGTTACATTTACAGCTCATTTGATGGGAAAAGTATTATCAATTTTCTCTATGTTTCATATATTAGTTGAGTGCGTGTTCCATTCAAGTGATCTAAATAATAATCTTTTCTCACAAAATATTCTGAAAAAAATCTTTATAATACATGAAAAATTACTGTTCAAATTTTAAAATTACATTGTCACTTAACCCTTTGCATTTGATCCTGGTTCTTTGATGCCTGTCACTATCTTTATACGATTACATTTAAAAGTTGATTATCAATGTATGTCACCAAACTTTGCATGGAAATGTAGTTTATAATTCAAATATGTACAGTATCTAAGTTCTAGCTTCTTAATTCGAAAAACATTAAAAAATCTCAATCTTCATTTTGTGTGTCACATAGTGCATCCGAGCTCCAATTCCTCACTTTTTAAGAATTTTCCAACATTACTAATAGGCTGCTGCTGTAGAAACCACATAGAAAAAATACATATAATTACAAGAAAGAAACAAAAAATTTAACCTTCTGTCTCCTTAATTTGTTGAGATATAAATAAATTTGTCAAACCCACTAACCCATCTCTCTGACTTTTGAGGTTGTTTGCTAATAAATTTTATATCGCTAATGAACATGTTTATAAGCACCAAGCATGGTGTTACTCTGAACACCTAACATACTTTTTGTAAGCTACTTAAAAAGTCAAGTTAGTTATAGTAAATTTTGGATATTCTATTTGAGTGAATGATATATTTTGTGTTCTTAAATAGATATTTGAAAGATTCTTGAATTATTTTCTGGGCATTCATATTTGTGAAACTCGATGAGGCATATAAATTAAGTTTTGTTAATGATAATGTAAGCATAACTACAGCTTCCACAAAGCTTTAAAGTTGATGTGTAGCTCTGGCATTGTGTAATTAATTCATATATTCATTCTGCTTATTTTAGAATTTTTCATACAATTTGGTCTTTTTACAATGTTTTTTTTAAACAGCCTTGGTTTCAGTTGCTTTACTTTTAATAAAGCTGTGTTACAGATATTAAGTCACATACAAGTAGAATTTACACAGTCCCTACACAAACACATTTATAATGTGAAAACATTTGCTAATCTGGTTTTCTCATGTTTTATCTCAGTTTTTAAAATCCTGTGTTTTTTTGTGGCATCATGAATACAAAACACAAAACTTTTGATCCAACAATTTGCTTTATCTTTTAAAATTTTAGAAAGTTAAGGTTTATTCACTGTACTAATTGTTAACATGTCTTCTCTTTTACTACCTGTATCATATTTAACCATCACCAGTTCTCAGATCAGCTAACCTAATTTACTTCCATATTATAATATCATTAGCTCACTTCTTTTTATTATAAACATGCACTAGATTTGTCTCCAAATAGAACCTTATTAACAGATTCTTAGCATGATTATTCTTTAAGCTTAAATTTTTATGTTTGGCTGTCTTAACTTTGTAGCTTTCAAGATTGGGTAAAAAACTGTAAATGTAAATTAGTTGGAGATGGAACTGTTCACAACATATTTCATGAATTGATGAAGATTCTATAAATTCTTGCATTATCTCAGTTGTGGATGATACATCCCAGAAGTGGTGAGAGTTAAATAAGGTACAAGTGGTAATGTGGAAGCTATTGAGGTTAACTGATATCAGAGCTACTGATGGTTAAATATGATACAAGTTGTAATGTGGAAGCTATTGAGGTTAACTGATATCAGAGCTACTGATGGTTATATATAATACAGGTGGTAATGTAGAAGCTATTGAGATTAACTGATATCAGAGCTACTGATGGTTATATATGATACAAGTGGTAATGTGGAAGCTATTGAGGTTAACTGATATCAGAGCTACTGATGGTTATATATAATACAGGTGGTAATGTAGAAGCTATTGAGATTAACTGATATCAGAGCTACTGATGGTTATATATGATACAAGTGGTAATGTGGAAGCTATTTAAGTTAACTGATATCAGAGCTACTGATGGTTAAATATAATACAAGTGGTAATGTGGAAGCTATTGAGGTTAACTGATATCAGAGCTACTGATGGTTAAATATGATACAAGTTGTAATGTGGAAGCTATTGAGGTTAACTGATATCAGAGCTACTGATGGTTAAATATGATACAAGTGGTAATGTGGAAGCTAATTAGGTTAACTGATATCAGAGATGATGATGGATAAATATGATACCATTAACAGATCTAAAGCTAGTTATTTTAGCTAACGCAGATTTGGTAGTTGTTAAGTAAGATACAGATGGTAATGAGGAAGTTGTTTAGGTTAACTGATATCAGAGATGATGATGGTTAGATATGATAAAAGTGGTAACATGGAAGCTAATTGGTTAGCTGATAAAAGAGCTGGTGATGGTTAAATAAGAAAGGAGAACAAGTAGAAGTTAATCAGATTAGCTATTTCAGAACTTGTGTAAGCTAAATATAATACAGCTAGTTAGTTAGAAGCTAATCAAAACAATATACGAGAAGTAGGGTAAAAGCTATGCAGGTTTTGTCATTTGGTGATGGTTAAATAATATATTGGGGTAATGTAGAGGCTAATAAAAAATAAAGATACATGTTGTAAGGCAGAAGCATGTTGGTGATGCGAATAGTCCCACTCTCCAACTAATACACAACTGAAAATCTTACCTAATTTTGTAAACTACATGTATAAAGACAGTCAGACATATAAAACCTAAATTGAATGAAGTATCACGCTAAAATCTTTTAAAATAAGAAGGGGAGATGAATTTATAATCAAATATAATACAAGGCAGTGAAGATAGATAATCTGATCTGTACTCTGTTGATGGTTAAACAGGAGGTATTATTTAAACAACTTTTTTACAATATTTTTTTTATTCTGTACAACATTCAATTATCTGAGTTCAATTAACACCAAAAAAAAAACATTTAGTTTAATCTACTGTACAGTTCTTAGTTTCTCATTTCTATTATTTTTATAAATTTATGTACATATAAATCAATGATACAACATGGATTATGATGTTTGCTTTTACTGTCCCTAATGAAAAAAATCAACAAAACCAGTGAAGTTTTGTACAAGTTAAAGAATTTAAAATTTTTGCTATATTAATACTATTCTCATAAGCACAAAGAATAATGTACAAACCAAACATTTTTTACTGCTGATAATCTAGTATTATACATGTTAAGCGAAGTTTTAAAAAGTCCTTTAGTGGTAAATACTCCTGTTACTGGAGGGTTATCACTGCTAATAAAATTAGCTTAAATTATAAAGTAAATTATATGTTTCTGAATTATTTTTTAATCATTTAATATTACAACCATTATCAATTTAAGTTTCTTACACTTGGCCCTAAGTGATATGTTTCTATTTTGGTTTTTTAAGACCCACAATTACTGACATTACAAAGCCTCTGTTTTCCCTTAACCACCCCTTTTTTGTCTCAGTCATGATGTTATCAGCTTGAGTTTAAGTTAGAGTTGTCTTATTTTTGGCTATAACTGATTTCATATTCTGTTTTTATATCTTAATACTGCTAAAATTATCAGTTCATATTAAATTAGAATGCTTCATATTAGTGATGTCATAAGCTCATGTTAAAGTGTAAAGTATCTTATTTGGGGGAGGGGTGTGTGTGTGTGTAAGTGAATCATTATGTTTGAATTCTATGAATCAAACACCTTACAGAATGTGTATGGTCAGTTCTATTTGGTCATTATTTAGTGTATCCATATTTTGGATTATCTGACATTAATGATATAATTTACTTGAATTATATTATTTTTCCCATCTCAGCCTTCACATTTTTCTGTTGTTTATGATGTAAGCTCATCAACCTCCTTTATGATTTTTGGCAATACCTTAAAATTGAGTTATGTTTTAAAGCTCTTCATTTATGTTCTTCTTCTTCCCATATAGAACATAAAAATACTTTCGAGCTAATATTTAACTGTAAAAAGGTGTTATGATATGGAGGATATTTTATGTTTAAAATAAAATAAATTAATAATGAATGAATAAATACATAAAAAATTGGCAGAAATAACTAAAAATACATTGATATGCATACATGTATTTCTACATTTATTCACCAATTAATTATTTCAACATTTCTTGTTTGCCTTTTTAAGATTTCATTTCCTCAAACACAGCTGTGTTAATCCAAAATAGTAGACAGGACCATTTCCATCACTGGTTAATCCAACAAGAACTGGCAATAAACTGTGATTGAATGGAAGGATATGATAATTTAATAATGACAGCATGCATTAAATTATGTTTATTTTAAGAGTGCAATCTTTATTTGTGGCTTGAAAACTGTGCACGACTCATAGATATGTGTCACAGATTTGCCAAAGATATCCTAAAAAATACATCTGAATATTATATTGTAGTGTTACAATGAAGCTGTTTTTTCAAATTTACCATAAAGAACAACATCGGGTAAATAAGTGGCATTGAAGTGAACATGAGGCTACCTTTGTATATACCTTTTTTATTTAGTGAATTATTTGCTTAAACAAGTCTAATGTTAGCACGTAAACTTCGGTGAAGTCAATTTTAAATTGTAGTGAAAAAATACCATTTACTTTCAGTTCAAACAACTTTATTCTAACTTCAGCCTATATGAAAATTAGTTAGTTTAGGAGTAATCTCCACTTCAGTTAGTGTAAGTTAATTTTTTGATAATTTCAAACCACCCTCTCTGACTTACAACAAGTAGGCTAGCTTTGTAACACTTTAATAAATCTTTAAATATAATGTCAAACATTCTGTGGCTGTAGATAAGTTTCTCATTTATACTGTTACCTGTAGCTCACTTAGATCCTGTCACCCTAACAACAAAAAACTTTATATACTTTTAGGACCACTATGGAAAACAAATGCCACCAACAAATGTCAACCCAGTCAACACACTATTTTCCACTAGTGTCTCTCTCCTCATAAAAACATAAACTTTAGTCAACACACACACACACACACACACACACACTTGTATATATATATATCCCTTTTCATCCATTTACATATTATGTATGTATGATACGACTTTTTTGTATCATGATTTATGAAATTTTATTGTGTGAATATTTTGTTTTGGTTGTTGTTTTATAATTTACAATAAGATAAAGTAATTATCAATTTAAAAAATAATAATAATAATAATACAAATTTGTATCACATCTGTATAATGTGCAACTAGAAAAGGTATCTACATAGGCATATACTGAAGTTTATATCTATCAAGAGAGTCCAACTAGTAAAGAATAGCACGTTGATTGAGTCGATATTTCTCACTGGCACTTACCTTGTGAAGTGTCTCTTAAAATATGAAACATGTTTTGTATTTAATGTGACAGGGTCTAAATGAGTTACAGGTAAAAGCTTTATGATGCTATCTTAACCGCTGTGAGTCAAGGAGAATAGATTAAGATGATTCAAAGACTAACTTACACTGACTAAAATGGAGATTATGCCTACAACAACTAATATATATATATAGTTACTGTTTAGCTCCCATGAAAATGGGTGGTGCAAAATATTATCAATTGTTTCTTCTTTAGTAATTTATCTAACTTTATCTTTCATCTTGGGAATATTTGTGACACAGGTCTATGAGTCATGAACAATTTTCAAGCCATAAATAAAGAGTGCATTCTCACATTCATTCATTGATAACAATAAATATAATTGTTTCACATATGATGCTATTATTAATCCTTCGTAGATAAACCAATGGTGGAAATGATACTATTCACTAGCCTTGATTGACACAGCTGTTGTTGAAGCACTGAAATGTAAAAAGCAAATAACAAAAAAATACAAGTACAAGAATGAATAAGTAAATGTATCAATAAATTCATATATTTTTTTTTCTTTATTTCACACAATATTTATTCATTCATTTATTAACTTAAATAAAATTTTGGTATCAAATATTTTCTGTAAAATGAGAGGAAGATGTTGAACAAAACTATTTTGCTGAGAAATAACTAAATGCAATTTTGAATACACCAAACTTTGATATTTTGTATATGTAAAAAAACTATAATTTTTTAATTTTTTCCGTTAATGTTAGTATATTTATGAGAAACAAAATTGATTCAAGATATGTTGGACCATGATGTACTTAGACTTTTCATATACAGAAAAAAAAAATTCACCAACAAAGACATTCAGTTATAGTTAGATGTTTACTGGAAACAAGCCACATGTACACAAGATAAAGGTAACAGTAAATATGATAAAAATCTCTAATAACAATAATAAGAGACAATGATTTTATAGTAGTTCTTTTTCCAAGCAGCTGAAATTTGTTTTTGATCTAACAATGTTTTCTTTATCTATTTGCATTCCTTTTTATCAGATTATGCAAGAAAAATAAGTCCTATTATATAATCCTTTTTCATCAATTTTTATACACAACAAAAATTCTCCAATCTGCAAAGATTGATTAAACCTTCAACTCTAGGTTATTAGAACAGTAAAGAACCATAAAAATATTTTAATCTTTTCAATTCAATTTCATGCACATAAGAAACCATTTTGTAACCGAGGCAAAAAAAAAGAAAAAGAAATATCTTATGTAAATTTAGTACTAACTTTTCTAATAACAAATCAAACAAAGTAAATTTCATAGAAGGCTAAAAAATAAAAACTGTCTGTAAAAATATTACTTCTAAACAGCACGAGAAAAACTGACATACAGCCATAAATATTTTCCTAAAAGGGGGAGAGGTAAACTAGAAATTATAGTTAAATCTCAATTATTACTGACACAGCAGTTATTTAATGATAACAAGAGCTGTTTCTAGAATGTGACTGGCATGCATTAAATTCATTCACTGTTGCTGAACAGTTTTTAGAAGACAGCAAATAATTACCATCACTAATAATAATAGTATTGTTAACAGCTAAGTCACCGATACCATAAACTGTGTTTTAGTAATTTTATCTATCATAATTCTAAAACATGCAGCATAGTTCTTGTTCAATATGCTTGAAGGAACAGCTTTTTATTAGGATGTATGTAATTTTATTTTAAACTTTAGTTGAGGCTTTGAAAATAATAATTCTTATAACTAAAAACATGTGTATGGTTAGAAATTACAACTCATAATCTTCTTATACATTTATTTGAATAATTCTACAATTTCATTAACTGTTCATTTCAGACCTCTAACAACCATTATGTGCAACCACCAATAGAGGTATCAGGTGACAAAGCTATGCCTATATTTAGATATAACAATTCATTCTTATTGGTAACACAGGGCTATCTTAGAATGAAAGAATGTGATGTGTCTATCAACAACTTCAGTTTCTCAATCCCCTACTATATTAGTATAATCAAAAGCACATACGAACAGTTATTTCCCTTATACTCAGTGCCTATGAATGTGTGTTTATGCAACATGTTAAAAATGTTTTAATATAGTATATTAATGATTGTTCCTTATGGAAACATAAAATTCTGAGGTTATTCTTTATCTTCTTCCACACAGAATATTAAAATAAAAGTTAACTGTATGACTGTGAAGATACAGCCTTGTTATAAAAATATCCTGACTTAATATGTCACTTGTCTTAATGTAAAGTTGCAGACTGACTTTTAAAAAATATTCTGATCTAATGCTTCATCGGCCAAATGTCTCAATGTAAGGATGCAACCACTGGGTACTAAGACATGCAATTACAAATGCTTGTTTTACAAAATGGATATTTTATAATTATGCAACCAAGCCTTAAGTACAATATAAAGCACCAATATTAGAGAAATGCTATTACCCAATAATTTCTAACCAAATACATGGCTTCATCACTAATGTGTTTTCTCACCGAATAAGCTGTACTTTAAAACAGCTATTTCTTGAGTATGACTGTGTCTACACTGGCTTTGTGAGGTATTTGAACCATTTGTGGGCATTATCCATTATGAATTGCCCAATTCATTGTAATGTGTCATTGTTGAAAGTTGATGGGGGGGCTACCTTTAAAACTTGCAACAGCTATAAGGTGATAATAGTATAGCGATAATAAGTCTACTTTGGTGCTTTTTATTACAATAATCCAACTGGTTAGGAAACATATCATTTAATTTGGTTCTTACTCAAACATATTAAAATGACAACTCATCACAATTTAAGTCTAGGGGCCATTCAAAATAGATGCTTTTAATGTTTTCTTTAAAATTCCTGAAGACATAAGATATTCTAGATCTTGAATACATTATATTAAAATACAAACATTAAAACATAGTAATTTCAAAACCTTATCTGCTGATAATTATATTCCAATGCTAGTAACTTTCCAACAGAAATAATGAAATTTTCAATGATTTTCTGTGTCATTATGTTAGATATTTTTTTATCTAAAGACAGCAGAAATATTTGGAGATGTAATTCCAGAAGAATGTATATAATGAGATAGCTCAAGCTGTCTAAATATATTAGCATAATAAATTTTTTTAAATTTATGTATTGCATATTGGTGAATAAAAGACATTTTAATATCTGTATTAAATGACCTTACACTATCAAATTTGTTACTTTTCTTTAATCGGGCTCTCAACATTTAGCTTTACAGCTTCTTCAGAAGCATTCCACTAAAACATAAATCATAAAGCAAAATGTTGAGAGTCAAATCAAAAAAATAAATTTGATGTTATAAGGTTGTTTATAAGCTGCATTAAGCTAATAATACTAATATCATTATAATGCAACATTCAGAAAGTTCTAGTGTAGTGTGTTAATGTGTAACTATAAATTTCAGCAAATCAAAACTACATAGTAGTAAGGATTTTTTTTAAATTTTAATATTACCTGTGTGTGAAATTAATGTTTCAGGACTTCTGCGCAGTGAGTAAGTGTACCTAACAATTTTTACTAATGACTGTTCTATCTGATTAGTAGGTATTTAGGTATCTCAATTTTAGAACATCACAAGTTAACTAGTGATAATTTACACATTTTAACTAGTGCATGGTGTTTTATTAACTTTTAACATTACAATACAAGAGATTAACTAAATAAATTTTAATTATGTTACGATACACTGGTTAAGTTATACAGTTAAAATCAGAGCTCTGAAAAAAGATTATAAAGTAGGTTCTTACAAAAATAAAACAATGACAATAAATATGATATTCTTTTCATTAGTTGTTTCTTGTTTTCAAATATTAAACTCAGGAATGAAAATATGTGAAATTCAATCATTTGCCACATATATTATAGATCTCAGGAAATGTGTTGGTATAAGCCTAAAGAACAATTTGAATATATCATACAGGTCTTCAGAACAAGACTCATCTAGCATTAAAGTTGTATTAAACCTAGAATTATGTATATGTATTTACAACTTAATGATGCAACAGACCTGATAAAAATGATAAGATAAAATTAGCTGTGTACCTAAGTAATTTCACAATAAAGATAACTTAACACTAGGTACACTAAAGCCTCAGGCAAAAATTCTGTAGATGAACCAATTTAGTGTATCAAGTAGTGGTTCAAGGGTAGTCATATAACAAACCCAAAACACAAAAATGGTAATAGTGTTTAAACTAGACCACATTAAAGAAAAACCAAGACAAAATAAACAGACCATACCATTCAGCTGCTTGGCTACCCTTGACCCACTACCAGAGAAGCATGCAAAATCAAAGGCTGGCATAGCAGAGCTATCTTACCTATTCTATTATACTCTAATAAACTTCAGGAACTTAAAAAAAGCACCTAATTCATTAAGTATCTTACCAGCTTTAATTCTGGTAGACTTCTATAATACCAACTTAGGCACAAGCTCATAGAAATCTAGAATATAATAAAATGTACTGCAACTTAATTACCAATTAAAAGAACTTTAACACACACACACATAATTAAGACTTAATATATCTAGAAAGATACACACTAAAATAAGAAAGACCAATAAAACTTGAGAAGACAGATTATACTTTAGACAAGTGCCACAGGTAGAAAGCATAAAAATATATTTCATTCTTTGGTGTCCAGCACTTAACACTTAATAAATTTGATGTGTTGAAATAAACAGTTTGGATAATATAGTGTGAAGTATAGAATACTGAAGTGTTCCTTTATAAGTATATCAGACAACAAAGTTAATCTTAGCTTTTCTATGTGGCTATAAAGAAATTACAATTACCTTATTATATGTTATGCATTACATAATACTACTGGTATATTATATGCTACAACTTGAAGCGTAACCTCAGTATGTAATGCCTAACAATACTGATATACCCGAAAATACTATCAGTAAAGTTGATGTTTAGAAAACCTAATTTTCTCATTTGAGATTCATGTTAAAACTCCTCTGTCCTTGCTATCACAGCTTAAAACATACATTGCTTCTAAAAGAAAAATGTGAAGAAAAGTGTCTTTGAACAAACCACCTTTGCTGATTTTATTTAATAATACTGAATAACTCATCATAAATTGTTCTACAGTAATACAAACATGTCTACCTTTATTACACACACACACATCTATTTTATTTGTAAATTTTCAGAAGATTATAATGACTATTATTCATTATGATTAAAGTAAGTTTTATCAGACATCACTAAACCAGATGAGAATAATGTTACACATTAATGATGGATTGAACATAATACACAGAATAAACTACAAAAACAGACTTATATTGAAGTACTATATGAAAACACCTGTTTAGTATCCTACCATTATACAGACAGGTATATAGTTTGGCAAGACAAAAGAATGGTTGGTTCATTTGTAACACTTTCTACAGGAA
Organism: Limulus polyphemus; assembly: GCF_000517525.1. NCBI lineage: Eukaryota > Metazoa > Arthropoda > Merostomata > Xiphosura > Limulidae > Limulus > Limulus polyphemus. The sequence goes on along the minus strand of NW_013666628.1, from coordinate 267,289 downwards.
AGGAATATACAAAAAAAAAAGGTACACAGCTGAATAATTTTTCTCAAGAGAAGTCTTAAGCTACATAAAATGATTCAATATAACTTGATACAATTTTGCAAACACAGAATGCATATTAGATATTCTAAGTTCAATCACACAAAATTATGAAACATCTCTGCTTCTTGTGTTTTAGCACACAACAAAAAGTAACTATTCCATATATATATATATAAACAATGAAATAACACAGCATAGGTATAACTAACATACATCATGAAATACTAAGAGCTACACTAGAATTGTACAGCCAACTCTCAGTAACACAGAAATAATAGACAAATAGACCACAGCAGCTGTGATCACTGAAGCAAGCATCTGTAACTGGTGTATGGTAGTGGGTCCAGGGCTGCCCGCTGAACAATTAATTATCCACTTCTCTCTCTCCTTCCTATATTAACCATAAAAATGATGTTACAACAACACGTGTCTCGAAACATATGACATCAATGTAGAAGATAACCTTTTCATTGATAAGTACCTACCATAACAATAGTTCAACTAAAGCAAAATTATTCTACATCAAACACACATGCAAAAACATTTCTATAACACATGTAGCTGGGTTATGAAAGAGCAAGGATGGAGATGACAAGTATGCATTAATATTAATTTACAACATCAACCATATCTGTGTAACAACCCCTATCATATAAATGCAATTTCTATTTGAATAGGAATTAAAAATAAACACATGAAAAGAAGTTAATACACATCCATCACTGATTGTGTATTGATATTAGTTTCTGATCAGAGAAAGCTACCTACTAGATCAAAACTAAAAATAAACACATGAAAAGAAATTAATACACATCCATCACTAACTGTGTATTGATATGAATTTCTGATCAGAGAAAGCTACCTACTAGATCAAAACTAAAACTAAACTTGGTGATGAACCTAGCTAATTCAATATATTTTTCTTATGTTCTTACTTACAAAGATTAGAATGCAGTTTTATCAGTTGGGTATCTTTGCTGTTAACAATATTTTCAAATGTATATTGTTAATGTACGTATGCACATAACTTATTACACAATAATTCTCCACTGTGACACTGATTCTATAAACTAATAGTCATCCTCTTCAATTTTTCAATACAAAATCAGTGATGCATGTGTATTAATTTCTTTTCATGTGTTTATTTTTAATGCATATTTAAATAGAAATTGCATTTATATGACTGGGTTTATTACACAGATATGAATGACTATAGTTTTGTTTTCTTCATATGTATATGCATCCTTTTGTTAGTTTTCTGTAAAAAATTGATGAAGTAGTGGAGGTAGTAGTATAAAATCTTTCATCATCACTTTCATGATCTTGGAAAAATCAACAAAAACACGGGAAAAACCAGTATGATTATGAAGATTCTGCTATGTCTATTGGCAATGCAATGTGACCAAGTTTTAAGTCAGTTAAAATTTAAATTTGCTATCATGGCTCCGAGTATTTCATTTTGGCACACAAGAATGTATTGCAGCACCAATATTTTAACATAATTAAATATTACTTAGTAAAATTAACAAAGACCTGATCATCAAAATAAATGTAATGTAATACAAGTTAATACCTTGCTTTGAATGCACAGTTAGAAATATTTTGCATACACTGGAAAATAATCACTTTATTGATTTATATTAATAAAACTCTCATACAAATGACCTATGGCATTCTAAGTGGTTAAATGTACATTATATTTTTGTGTTTCATTATCAAATGTCACTATATCCATCCCTCAATATTTCGAATAGATTCATTCTTGAAAAATTTTACATACGGCAAAACCCATTTTCCTATAGAAAACAAATATTGGCATAAAGACATAATAAAAGAATGTAGAAAATGTTTTAAATGCATAATTAATATAAATTCAATAATTTTATGATAAAATATTAATAAAAGTAAGTCATAGAAATAAAAATAATGATACATAATAACATTTCTAACAGCTATCAGGGATTGTGGTTATCCTTGTATGAAGCAGTTTTGTAGGGAGAAGTGAGGGAGTAACTGGGAGATTCATCTGCATCACTCTCCGAATCATGCTTTTCAGCTGCAGGTAATTTTGTCAATAAAGCAGCACTCTTCACCTTGGGTATTTTGCTATTGTAAGGATTTTTTCCAAGAAATATATCCAAAGATAGCTGCTTTGAATGCCTTTTTTTTTCTTTATACAGATCTCTGTAGCAGTGACTATCATTGTTTACTCTTCTGGAAACTTTAAGGCCATATTCACAGTTTGGTCATAACCAATAAGAATTTACAAACTTGCTTCAAAATATGAAACAGCTTCAGACAACTCCTTTGCATTCAAGTGATATGGGATAGGTGGAGCTTCTTCACTCTCCACATCCTCTTTTGTATCTCGGTATTGTTCCTTATTTTTAAGGTTTTTCTCTGTGAAACTGTAGCAACTCCACCACATCTGCTTCCATAATGTATTAAAAGCCCATGTCATTTGCAAGAGCCATGATGTTATCACAAATTTCTGGAATAGTTTCAGATTGGGTAAAACCAGCAAAATCGTGGATACACTCAGGCCATAATTTCCTCTCACAACTTAGAGAAGTTCTTAATGTTATAGGTTTGTCAAAACTGTCTAAGTGTAGGCTTCTCTTTCCATGAGTTTCTTTTATGAGTTTTCCTCAGGTAATACATCTTAAAGGTGGCTACAACACCTTGATCCATTTGCTGGATCAATGCTGTTGTATTTTAAGGGAGAGACGCTACCCTCACATTATCAGACAGATCACTATAATTTACTGGGTGGCCTTAGGTATTATTTAAGATGAGCAATGCCCTGTTAGTGAGGATCTTTTGGGCACAGCACCATTCCACAGTAGGGCAAAAAAGATTTGTGAACCACTTGTGAAAAATTTCCAAAGTCACCCAAGCCTTCCTGAATGCCAAATCACAGATAAGTTTGGCTTAGGGTTGTCCTTCATAGCCCTGGGATTTTTAGATATACCAATAAGGGCTTGAATTTTAAATCACCCTCTCCATTGCTTTCCAGAAAAAGTATTGAATGATTTTTGGCAGCCTTAATACCTGGTGCCAACTTCTTTTTTGTAGAAATGAATGTTCTATTTGGCATACATTTTCAATAGAGTCCTGTCAAGATTAAACACTTGTTGTAGTGTGCACCTGTCTTCCTCAATTATTTTTTTCAGCACAAGCAAATTCACCACTCATTTTAATATTATACAAACCATAATGTCTTTTAAATCTCCAAAACCATCTTTTACTAGTACTAAAAATTGTAATTTCAGCTTGTACTTTCTTCACTCTTTAAATCCTCATACAAACTTTTTGCCTTCTCCTGAATGATCGTAATGTTTATTGGCCTGTTATGCTGATTCTGGTCTTCGATCCAGATATTTAACAGTCTTTTCATGTTTTCCATTACATCACTTCTGCAGCAAGTCAGTTGTGTAGCACTTAAAGGTGTAGCAGCTTGAGAATTGGCTTTTTTGCCTTTATTATCATGTATTGTTACCACTGTAGACATAGCAAGTCCTAACACTTCTGAAATTTGGCTAAATTTTCGCCTGCTTCAAACCTTCTTAATACATCTAATTTCCTATCTAATGAAAATTGATTTATGGTCTCTTTTTGCTCCTCTGCTAACTGCTTAACTCCCTTTTCCAGTCACCTAGGTGTATTGTTACTGTAGTTATAAAGTTGAACAAGGGTGAAATACAGTCACAAGCAAGATATACACAACGCACGGGGAAACAATTTGTTTTTGACAAAAGCAAAGAAGAATGAAGCAGTATGAAATGTATGCAAAGACACGTGATGTACTACTAAGTGCACAGATTGGAACACTGCCTGCAATTCAATATTGGCTATCATACTATAATTTAAGAGAAGTTTGTGAGTATGTTTGTTTGTCCACTAGTTCTCCCTAGGCTTTTGAATTTTGACATGTCAAATATGGTTTAATGAACTAGTAATGATGCTGAATGTGTAAAGAAGTTCTAGGTCTTTTTCTTATGGTCTCAAGTATATTTTTTATATTTTGTGCGTGGGTTCATTATTCTTTGATAAAGATTAATAAGATGGTTCAATTACTCTCACTTCGATTTTAAGTTGCCCGAGTTCTATAAATTTATATTAGCATCTTTACAATATATATATATATATATTGAAAATGATTTTGCTGAAAATTTAAGTTTATTGACTTAACTAATTACAGTATCATTGTCTTTCAAGTTGTTTTCAGGTCAAATTTACATTTGATGTTACAGTAATATTATACTTTCGATTTCCTTTAATAATATTTTTACCATATACAGCACTCTTTTTAAGTTTATAAATACTGGTGACACTAGCTTTAAATTCATGACCTATGATAACTTTTGTCAAAACTGGTGTCTGTCTTTGTAAGATCTTAAACACCCTAAATACGACATTAGGTATTTATGTTGCTGATCTTATGAATTTTTCACCAACAAAGTTCTTAACACTTTATCTGGCACAGGTAAACATTAGTAAACATCGTCATCAGTTCAGATATAAATGGGGCATTCTTGATTTGTAGATCAATTACTTTTAAAAAATAAAATCAAGACTACCGTCAACATATACATTTTTCACAAATTCATTTGTAGTTAAAAGAATTCCCAACATAATGCTAAATGCCATCACAGCTGTTGACCATTGCTCAAAATGTCATAGAGAACAAAAAAAAAAAGAAAAAGAGAGAGTTTATTGAGAAATAGAAATAATATGTCTTTCTAAGATATATTATGAAAAAATTATATACTGAAGCTTTCTTTTTTGTATATATTGGTTGCTAATAAATCTGAAACACAGTTACAAATTACAATAAAAATCCAGATCTATCATAGCATGCATTTGCCAGTCAAACATCCACTGGTTGTATGAACTGAGTAGATCCCACTTTAGTGTGCTTGTGCTACTATCAGTGCATTTGTTAGGGGCTTATACCAAGGTTTAAATCAGTTAAAAATGACGTATTAAAAATACTCTAATTTTATTAACATTTTCAAACACTTCATATTCTTATACAATCCCATTTCTCCTGTCAGGTATTTGTGTTACCATTAAACCTGCAGTATTTCTATAAACATCATACACTGGGGACCCATTATAACACTATCTGCTATGGTGCGGAACTCACTATAACATGAGTCTGTCTTTCAGAATGTATTTCCAGTATTTCTATAAACATCATACACTGGGGACCCATTATAACACTATCTGCTATGGTGCTGAACTCACTATAACATGAGTCTGTCTTTCAGAATGTATTTACAGTATTTTTCATGATATGTTAAACATTGTTGAAGTATAAATGCTCCACAAATGACAAACTTCCACCACATGATACTCATTGCCACCCAATAAGCAATTAAATAAAATGAAATTTTAATGTCAAACTTTTTCAATCCAGGTCACACTTTATATGAAAATCTGAATTTAAATATATATAATATTTAATATTCACAAAACTATGTTCTTTATTAACTGATGGATGTTCAGTTATGTCTATTTTAATAATAAAACATCTAGATTTAGAATCAGCTAATGAAATGGCAACCTTGCGACTAATTAAGGGACTTATCCAATAGAATTTCCCCATCACAATTGAATGCTGTTTTTCTCTGTATAAGTATGGGTCAAATTTAGGATAGGGACACCCGTACTTGTTCTAATACCATACAACAATCAACACAAAATAGAGTCTACTGAATCATGAAAAACAAGTCATGTACCATTGTCAAGAAGCTGAAAATCACCAACCAGATCAAGGAAGGCAGTACTCAAACATTCGTTTTGAAAATAATGGGGATCATTGAATTAATGTTTTGTAGGTGACTTAAAGATGAAGAGAAGTTGAGAAAGGTGTCAATTGAGATGGATGATGGTGTCCAAGAAAGAAAAAAAGCCCAAAATTCTGACAATATACTTCTTTATAAAGTCATAAATACATGGTTCATCCAGCTGAGAAGTGAAAGCGTACCTGTATCCAGTACTGTTATCAAAGCTCAAGCTGAAACATTATGCCAGCAAAGGAAGTAAAATACCTGCATCCCAGTACAGTTTGAAGCCAGCAAAGGATGGTTAGCAAGATTCAAGAACTGGCATAGCATTTCACAAGTTACTATAAGAAGAGAACAATGGTCTGCAGATGATCCATCCACATCATTTCCCACTGAATTAAAATTTAGTTGAATTTATTGTCTTCATTTTGTTACCAGACATCTGTTGTTGTTGTTTTTACTTTAGATCAGATGGTTTACCTGTTTATGAGTCTATTTGTAGTTCTGCATTATAATGTGGTATTGTAATATGGATCCCCAATGTATTTAAAAAGCCTTAGTTACAAAAATGTATACAGTTAGATACTTACATTGTCCTGGTGTTGGTGTCACTGAGCTTGGTTTTGCAATAGGTTCCACATAATTTGAAGGAAATAATCCAACCTTTCCATTCATTTCACCTCTCCACCAAGATGGGTCATCTTTGTTAATAACAATTATTACTTGACCTTTTTGGAATGTTAGTTCATCCTCATGTTGCTGTGTAAAAGGGTACAAAGCTACCACTTTTTCTGGAAAGAAAAATTTGAAGTAATTTTCTTTATAACTTAGACATTCTAAATGAATGGTACCATATAAATACACTAAACTTATTATTTTAGTAACAATCAGTATTGAAAAGGTAGTTCTATACTTTTTTTGTAACAAATACATCCAATTTTAAAAAAGCTAAAATAATTTCACATAAAAAATATTTTCAGTTTAACAGTGATGAACAACTAATTAGGATTTATTTCAATCCTATGTGTACAACACGAGTCAATATGCACATTTTACAACCCTTTTCACAGTTTCATTCAAATGCATGTTAATAAACTTGGCATAAAAACATAGCTTATAATTCAAAATTTTATATTATCAAAGTTTTAATATCTTAATTTCAAAAGGAAATATTTAAAATTCTTAATCTTGACTTCTGTGTGTCATGTGAATCATCTCTTTTCCTATTCTCTTATTTTAGATTATATCCATTCCCTTTTAACACTTTCAGAGAACAACCAATCAGAAATGTAAGCTAAAGATAATAAGAGATCAAAATATAAAAATTAAACAGCCCACCTTCTCAAATTAGTGATATATAAGTAAATTTGCAATACCCCTCATTGAGGATCCTCCCATCTTGTCATAGCTTTGAACAAATTTATCTGTACAATGTGTCCTTTTATAAACATGTTTATAACCAATAAAAAGAATGTTTCATTGCTCTGAAAGAATCAGCTAAAGTTAATTATCTGTGCATATCTAGACAGCAACTAACAGACTTTTTAAACTTATTTGCAGCTTAGATGAAAGCAAGGTAAATTATACTATTTTTAGAACAATCTCTATTTTGTGCATGATAATGTTCTATTTTCTAAGTTAGTTACATACTTGAAATAAACATCCAAAATAATTTAGATCACCAACATCATTACACAACTACAGGCCTACAGTGCCTTGTCCTTGATTGCAAAAATGTTTGAAGTCCAGATGCAAGTACTAAATTACTAGTTTTTTTTAAATATATTTTTATTTATCGTTATGATAGTAACTAAAACGTCAAATATAGAAGCTTAGTACATTAGATAAAAAAATCTGAATGGAAAAAAGAAACAAATCCTTGTGGCATTAAATATCCCAGCATGCTATTTGAGAAAAGTATGTTTGTAATTCATTTGTGTCATGCTTGGAAGTTGATTATTTGTTTACACAAAACTTTCAACAGTGATAAATGGCTTTTTGTACAGCAATAAAACTAAATGAACCCAGATTTGAGAAGACTTATTAGCTATGGCTGTAAGAATAAATAGTAACTGTCTACTGCAATATTCAGTCATTTTAAAAAGATAAAAAAGGTAATTTAAATCTGTTTCATATTTGTCAACTTTTCATTTTAGATGATATTGATTTAATTTCTGTAGTGCATACTGGTGTATAGGTCATTTATTTCTAGTATTAAAATGTCTTTATACACCAATATGCACTACAGAAATTAAATAACGAGTTTTCAAATGTTGATCACATCATCCATAGTGCAGCCTTGCTAACCCTTACTCACTCTCTCAAACTCACAAGAACAACAGCTCAAATTGGTTTCTTGATTAAATATTGCCACTATAAGGATGTCCCTAAAGGTACCCAGAACCATTTCAAATTGCTAGATATTTTCAGGGAGAATCAGAAATCACAGGAAAGGTTGGTTAGATTTCTCTTACATCATCCATAATGCAGCCTTGCTAACCCTTACTCACTCTCTCAAACTCACAAGAACAACAGCTCAAATTGGTTTCTTGATTAAATATTGCCACTATAAGGATGTCCCTAAAAGTATACAGAACCATTTGAAATTGCTAGATATTTTCAGGGAGAATCAGAAATCACAGGAAAGGTTGGTTAGATTTCTCTCTTCCATTATGAATGACTTAATAACAATATTGTTTGCAAAGAAAAACATCTAAGACTAATCCAACTAAACCAAATAGTTTTAAATATCTCCCAAGAAAGGTATCCCAGTTTTTACACTCGGGTTCATGAACATTAAATCAGACATCACATTTAAAGAAAAGAAAGAATGTCACAAGACTTTAGAAGAAATGTAGAAGTACATATGATGAACAAACTACCAAATCAGAGACTTTCGTTAAAAATACTAATAACAATGAAGAAAACATGACAACAGTTATAAAAGTAACCACAGAAAATGACTTCCCAATCTCAACTTCCTCTTTGAATCTACTAATTAAAGTACCTGGTTTTGTAGTAACAACTAGACTTTCAAACCAAGTGTGTTTAAATATGTTTCCCTTGAACAAACTTTTTATTCAATTCGATGGAATTATTTGTATGAAAAATAGAGAAATGATTAAAACCCAGCAAAATACTGTAAACTTAGTCTCTACTACAACCAACTATTGAAACTGATAACACTGATTCAGACATTAATTCCATTTCTGAAATTTGTTAAACTACACATACAACAAACTATGCAGCTTTCATATGTTTCAATAAACACCCTTTTGACACCAACAAACAACAATCTCCCCACGATAAAAAGATATTGAATCGTAACTCGCGGGTGTGAGGAAAAAGATCAGGAACATTTTACAAAGACATAGAAATCATCAAGTCAAGTTTAACTTAAATCATCAAGAACAACTAGCCCTTAAAAAAGATAATAACACCATCATCAAAGAATTGGATAAATGTAATGGTTTTGTAGTTATGAGCAGAAGCGTTTATGAACAAAACCTTTATGATCACCTTAAAGATGAGAATAATTTTCAAATACTTAACAGTGACCCTACCAAAAAATTGAAACAAAAACCAAAGAAATTATCTACAAACTTACAAAAACAGTTAACCTTCCTATGAAGTTATTAGATGAACTCAAACCTTCTAACAGCCACATCCCAGAATTATACGGTTTATCAAAACAACTTAAACCGGATATGCCACTAAGACCCATAATCTCAGCATAATGGCAGTGCTACTGAAAGTCTGTCTTGGCTTATTCATATAATTGTGATTACTAAATTATGTTCCGGCACATTTAGATAATAAATAAGACCCACTATCATGAATTAAAGATGTGCCTCACACAGTGATGACCACAGCAATACTCTTTACATCGGATGTTGTAGCTCTTTACCCTTGTATACAGAGAGAAGATATGTAAATGCAGTGTGAAAATTCATGTCAAATTACATAAAAAATTTGGAGATGTACATATTGACAACAGACACTGTCAGAGAAATCCTTCACAATGGATATGTTCATCCTGACAACAAATTAACTCCAACTAAGTGGTGTCTCAATGGGTAATAGAGTAGCTGTTATTTATGATGCAATATTTATGCACATTTTTGAAACAATGACACTTGACAAATGGCATCAAGATACCAACACCAGCCGTGATTTCTGGCTTAGATATATCGCTGATGAGTGTGGTCTATGGAATCACACTTTTCCTTCTTTAATCAAATGTTTAGACCTTCTAAATTCTACAGACTCCAACATTCAATTTACCCTGAATCACTCGAATGACAAGAGGAGCACAGGTTTTCTTGATGTTACCTTAAGGATTGACAATGACAATAATATATAATCTACCAATTACAAAAACCCTCTTCCTTAATTTCAACTCCCATCACCTCAAAGCTACCAAGAAAGGCACAATTATTAAACCGTTACTTGCCGTGGCCATTTTGTCTTATTGTGAGGGCAAAATCACATTTGTGAATTGAAAAAATGATAGAGAACTTATCTTTTATTGGATTTCAGACAACATGTAATAGTAGCATAACATTCAATTATTTGTACAAAATTGTATTATTTAATGTAGTTTAAAGAGGAATTTAATGAAAAAATTCCTAAAATACGTTTTAGACTGTAAATAAGCACCCTCTAAAAATAATTATTTTTTTCAAAAATTTTTTAAGGTATTTCCTTTCACTTCAGCACTGGTCCTGGCATCTATGATTGGTATCTAAACCTTTTTATAGTCTGTTGTCTTTATAAAACT
>NW_013666628.1:255210-255736 GCF_000517525.1 Limulus polyphemus | reverse complement strand
AGAAAGAGGGCCTGGCGAGGATGTTTGCCCCTGGGACCGTGCTGGCTCTCGACGTTCCTGTTTCCAATGTATTCATCATCCAAATATTTGATGAAACTAGTTTGTTCAATAATAATGTTTCTTATTTTTTTATCACAAAGTGTATTTACTGTTTCATTTGATAAAATCATGTTTAGTTTTAACTTTCTCGCTACAAGCTCGGCCAAATTGACAGAGATCGTGAACTTAAATTGACATTTATAGTTTCCATAATATATCTTCTAATATGTTTTGTGTATCTACATGAAAGTTAACAATTTCCTAAACTGAAAATGTATTTCCGATAGTTATTTACATCCTCCCACAAAATAGTTGTTTTTGATTAGTACTGCCCTCTAATGGCACAAATTTTAAGCACTTACCATTAGCCTTCCAACTTCTGATTAAGCATATCCACATGTAAATGATTATGCAGTAGCTCTACAGCTTGGGGCATGATGGTAAGTAAAACAAAATATGTGGCATAGCTAACTAATGAATGAATATT
>NW_013666628.1:236508-254210 GCF_000517525.1 Limulus polyphemus | reverse complement strand
GACGCAACAATATGATTTCAAGGAAGATGATTCACCTCAACGTTCAATAGGCTGAAAGCAATTTCGATTTCTGTATTAGTTCTTTAATATGATTTCGGGTATATGATCAAGACACATGGTAGTGTGTCGTGCAGCCAAAAAAAACCTGCTGAGGACACTGCAGTGTGTTACAGGAGTGATAGTTCAGCGATGTTTCCCCTTCTGTATTTCGGACTGTGGTAATCCAAACTATCCCATATTTTCGGTGGATGTTCTCTACTAGACTCTTACTTCATATACCAAATTTCAATGCAATCCACTAAGAAATACCTTAGATATAACATCTCCCATTTTGATTGAGTTTGGAAAGGAATGAAATCAAAATTGGTGGCCAAACTGGTAACTACACTTATTGGTATAAATGTTACAGTAATAATCATTCATTGGTTAGCCAGGCCGCGTTTTTTATTCAACTTGGGGCATGATGGTGGGCAAAACAAAATACGCGGTCTATCTAACTAATGAATGAATATTTGCTGTAAGATTCTTATCAAGGCTATAAGTGTAGTTACCAGTTTGGCCACCAATTTTGATTTAATTTCTCTAAGTCGTATACTCAATTCTTTTCTTGGCCACATTTGGTTTTCACACCTAAGGTGTTTTTGATTAGATATCATGAATGTTTGTCAGTACACACCAACAAACCACACCAAATAAGAAAGTGACACTCGATAATAACCCACATTAGCTTTAGGATCATAAAAATATTATTCGGAAAATACCTACTTTACAGAACCAACCAGATTCTTTAAAATATATGGTGGTAGTTTCCTTTCTAAAACAGTGTTAACAGGTTCCTTTATAGTAACGACGTGAGATTTAGATTAACAGTTTCTTGTCATCACCCCTATGCAATCGGTACAGCCGTATCAAGCATCATAATTTATGCTAATTGCTTAGGCTTATATCACTTAATGCTAAACTCTCTTTAGTTATGATAATTTCATAAAACTTAATAAATTTGTGCTGAAAAGTTGGCAGTGAATAATTTATAATAACCGTCCTCCCGTACGTTTTTTTTTGAAAACTTGAACTAGAAACTACTAATCTAGTTTGCTTGGCCTAACCAATACTTATGTATCTGCACATCTTTCTATCTTATAGTTTTGCTGCTTTAAATCAGCCATCTTTAATCCGAATGACAAAAACTAAAAACGGTCAACTTTTACTCTTAGGTGAAGCTGTAGTAAAAATGTTAGACCGATAGCTCACGTGGCTTTTTGCGTAAGCGTGCGCAAAATTTTCGTCAAATATGAGCGATTTTTGTTGAATAACTTTGCACATGTGGCTTATTCTAACACCATATGAGACTCCTAAGTGTAGATTGAAAAGATCTATCAGTGTACCAAATTAAAAAAAAAATCCATACAAGTTAGTTAAGTATGTTTCTCTATCAAATACAGTTTCGTACTTTTGGTGCGAAGAAAATAAAAAGGAAAACTCGTACACCCAGTCCTTTTTTTGGGTGCAACTTTTCTCACACATAAGGCATTTTTGATTAGACATGACTTTTTGTCAATACACACAAACAGATCATGGGACAGTAACCAAATTAGCTTTCAGAACCACATTATTCTGAACAGACTTATATTTTATGGTGGTAATTTTTCCTTTTTCCTCTTTAACACATTGGTAATAACTTCCTTTATAATAACGCCATGAAAACTAGATGAACAGTTTCTTGTCATCATCCACATACACTCGATACAGCCATATCACGCATCAATATTTATGCTAATTGTTTAAGCTAATATCATGTGAAGCTAAATGCTCTTTAATTAATTATGAGAATTTCATAAAATTTATCAAATCAGTACTTAAGTTCACAATGAAAAATAACCATCCACCCATATGATCATTTTGAAAACTTGAGCTAGATACTGCTAATCTAGTTTGCTTGGCCTAACCAACACTTGTGTATCTGGACATGCTTTCACCCTATAGTTTTGCTACTCTAAATCAGCTGTCTTTAATCTGAATGAATAAAAAACTAAAAATGGTCCACCTTTACTCTTAGGTGAAGTTGTAGTAAAAATTTCAGACTGATAGCTCACATGACTTTTTGCATAGCCGATTGCAAAATGTTTGTAAAAATTGGATTGCGTGCTGTCCATTTATTGTTGACATTTATCGGCAAGTTACATACACCTACTGTAAAGAAGCCACAGCCCTATAAAAACTTAATTTTCAAATTTTATTATGTGTTTTTTGTTACATACCCTCCACGTGCGAAATTTGATAAGGCTTAGCAACCTACGGCAAGCAGCAAATGAGTACAAAGTTCATAACTAAAAGAGATAATTGTTTGCTATACTTCTTTATTGACTGTTCTGTTTTAAGAAAAATAAGTTTAAAAACTTATTTGTAAATATTAATAATGTATATACTAGGAATGCACGAGTACCCGGCCAGATATTGGGCAAGTAATACTCGGCTCCGGGCGAGTGTCAAAGTTAGGCATCTAAGCCCTAATCTCTGTGGCAACTAACGTGGTACTGAAAGTTACAGTCAATAATTGATTTAGTTTTAAAAAAACTTGTTCCGAGCAACAAAAACTGACCGCCCACTAAAAGTCGGGGATTCAGAGAACAATAGGGGTTAATACAAGGCATAGCTCAATATGTTCATGGAAAATCTTTATTTTAGTTTATCAAAAATACTTCACTAAAAAATATGATTTTTTTGTATGTGAAAGACTTATAATGTTAATTGAAACACTGCCAAATTTTGTGAAGATATACACACAATATTGAAAGTTAGAAGTATCGAATCTCTAAAGACTTTAAATGAGTACAAAGAGGTCATGTGGTCGGTCATATCGACTTACCCCGTGTTGAAAGAGTTAACCTTTTCACTACAAGCTTGGTGTTAGGGACTGATCTTGCAACAATTTTTGCTTGTTATAGTTTTTGTACTATAACTTTTTGGACAGTATGCATACCTTCACGAAATTTGGCAGATTTTCATTAAACATAACAATGTTTTCATAAACAAAATATCAGATTTTTAACTAAAGATTTGCTCATGCATTTTTTCTTTTCAAATTTTGACCAACCCACATGCCAAATAATTTTGATTTTAAGATTAAAAATATCTTTATGCAGCTGAAAATTGTGAAATTTCATTTACAAAGTCTCCATAACCTTCTAATAAAATCCAAATAAACATGAATTTTTTTTAAGAAAAACTCTATATTTCATTTGTTATTTTCTCTACCTTATTTCTGTATGGGTTTGGTTAAATTGAATGACCTCATAACCATCATGAAAAATTAGGAAATAAGAGTTAAGCTGTGCTTTTTTCGTTCTAGAATGGCTACACATTGTAACATGAAACCACAAATGTTTATTCTAAATAGCTTAAATCTCATAACATTACACATCTATCTATATTGATTATTTTTATTTTATTGATCTTTCAGCCGTGTCTGACTAACATTACAGAAGTTGCAATCATGGTGAATGTGTATCTCATCTAACTGTATCCAATAGCATTGTACTGGCATTTATAAAGCAATACGTCTTGCCTTTGTTCTAGTGGACCAGTATTTTGTAAAATACACTCATATTCTGGTTATAATACATTACATATGTATATATATTACTACTATTTACAAATAAATTCTTATTTTTCTTAAAACACATGATCTCTACCATTTACAATTTTAAAGAAGTTTGTATTCACTCACCATACCTTGCATGCTAAGCCTTGCTGAATTTCACACAGAGAGGATGTAAAACAAAATAACTATTCTAGGTTTAATGTATGCATTTTGAAGTAACAAACAATTATAAATTACTCTACCAATATCACAGAATCCCACTGTAATTTATCAGGCATACTAACTACGCTTTATTTTAGTCTAAAAAATATTGTTATTCAAACACCATTTGCTCTTACATCTTCCTTCCAAGATTGGGAAAAAAGATTAATCTTGGGAAAAAGACTCCTTGAATAGGCTGAGAAAACCACGTGGGGGAAATTCTGAGCTTTTGATTGGTTATAAACACATGATAGAGTGAAGAAGGTATACATAAGCAAGTATTTCCAACAATGGAAGAGGTGGTAAATAGAAAAGATATGAGGTTCTTATCTTACATAAGAAACTATAAACTTTGTATTTGGACATCACAAACATTTAATTTTGAACCAAACCTCCATTCAACATGACACACAAAAATCGATATTTAGTAATTTTGTTTTAATATTTACTTTTAAATTAAGAAATTAGCTAATGTATAATACTAAAATTTGAATTATAAGTTTGATATCAAATTGTAAATTATTGGCATATTCATAAAATAGTACTTCAATAAAATTTTCAATGCAAGTCTACAAACGTGGGGGGGGGGGGGGGTATAATTTGTGAAATCAAAAAACCAACACATTTTGTGTGAAGCACAATCAATATGCAAAGCATGCTAATTCTTATGGGGATCTAAGAGCATGACCCCCCCCCCTCCCCTCCAAAAAATAAATAAAAATAAATAAATAAATGCTATGAGATTAAATCTGTATGCAATTTTGAATGAAATATAGCTTAAACAATTGCATGGCTGATCACATAAAATCCATAAACATTAAATACCACAAGCAGCTGCACTATAACTGTATAAGCATATTTTTTTAGATGACAAAAATAGAGGGTTTGGCAGAACTTCTTCTGCATATGTGCATGTTCTTGTTTTACCATGTTAATTAATTCTTTCTTTATAATATCAGTAACACTGTCAAACAGCTTTTCACCAGTTATTCTAGCTTTTGATTAAATGCAGTTTCTTCAGCATTACCCTAAGTCCCAGCCAGATGCCCAACTGGTGATTCTTTTTGTTACTGTGCAAGATCCACCAGGCATAACTTAAAAAAATTACTTTAACTCCTCTCACTGTCTAACTCGTAATGTTCTTACACTATCTTGAAGATCATTATAAATATGTTAGTTCTAGACATATGCTATAGAATTTCAGAACAGATGTTGTGAAAATCCTGTACTCTTACATTTCTTTATGAAGCAAAATACATCAAGTTTTTAAAAATTCTGTTTGATTCTTCTTCTCTAGTTGCCTTCAAAATAGAACTATAACTGAAATGTTCAATTTAGAATTCTGATGTATATTTTATTAACATGTTCTAAAGTAATAACAATTTCAAACGGCTATCCCTAATTTACATTTTTCTCTGCCAGTTGTTTTTATTATTATTAATAGGTATTATTATTTGGGCTGTAAGTTCTCTATCTTACTATATTTAAAATTTTCTGCCTGAGTAAATAAAAAACTTGTCACATGCAAAACCAATCTGAAGATCTGTGGCATGTACGTGTGTTTGTAAAATTATTTCTAACACAATACTCTAAAAATAATGAATTTTTGAAGTCGGTGGTGTCAAAAAATAAAAAATACATCATATCAAAGCTGGGATTATTATTTTCCTTTCAAGCTAAATGCTGTAGAGCTTCCTTTCTTCCATAAAGAGATTGTATGTTTTTAAATTTTTAGTTATTACATCAGAAGTGCATTTTGATCATGTCTTCAAATAATCAAGTTATATAATAGTTTTGTATTTCTTTTTACGATACATAAAGGTAAAAATTAAATTTCTTTGGTTACCCATCTTTCACTTTGTTGAAGTGATTACTTTGGCAGTTTCTGTTGTCATTACAAAATCTCCCAATTTGAAACTAAGGGCAACTTACACGTGATCTTTTTAAAACAGCTGATGATAATCTCTGAAAGGATTACAGAGGTAACTTATCAATTGATATTAATTTTAACAATATACAAGATATTAAAAATTTTCTTTCAATGGGCTAGTGAATAACAAGATTAGGTCTTTGGTTGTATAACTGTTAATAAGCATGTGTGAAACCTATCTTTTGGGCCAATGGTTAAGGACATGCTGTGTATTAAATTAAATAGTATATAATTATAGCATGTACTGGATTTTATTTAATTAAAAATTGTATATTTACAAAAAATTACCTGAGGTTTAAAAATGTTTAATGATTATTGTGCTTCACGTTTGAAGTCAGCATGTTTTATACATAATTTAACTGCAGAGTTATTAATTTTTATGAATAAAAATTCAGAAGTGGTCAAAATCAATGCCATGGGTTGTAAAAAGTTAGATTTATACAAAACAACATTCTACTTGTATGCATTAAAAAATCTTTATATTTTGTCCTTTTTTTACTCACTTAAAGCTGATTAGCTAAAGAGCTTCAGAAGAATCTTTTTGTTCTTTATTGTGTGGCAATTGTCAATATTTCTATCACTGTTTTCTTTTATGCGAGTACTTTTCTCTCTCTTTTAAATGTCTTTTTATATATGCTAAACTACATAAAAATGCATAAATGCAGGTATCCTTACTAACAAGGGCTTTAACAAATTCACTGAACAATGCCGAAATGCTTTGTCTTACCTGGACTTTGCTGATATATATTTGTGTCTTGTATGACCTCTTGCTGCCGAATGAACTGTTGAATAATGTCTGGGGTACTACGGTTACTACTAGCACCACTACCCCCTAGCGGTTTCACATATGAAGCTGGAAACCACCCTATTTGTCTCTTTTTTCCCTTCACCTAGACACAAATGTACGAATTTTTTTTTTCACAATTTTGACAACAACAACAATGAAAAACACTTCAAACTTTTATGATGACTCCTATGTACCTTATCTGTTACAGAATAGTGAACACTGAAAGTAATTCATTCAGTAAATAATATTAAAAATTTCAAGTTAATATGAAACTGAAATGATAATTACCTCTAATTATACACAAAGCTATTATTTCAACACATCTTTTATCTAAAACCTTTTTCCTCTTACGTTCATATAACTTAACATACCATCATCTGAAGCATTCCTCCTGTTACACCCTAATACTTTAACTCTGTTGCTACGGTCTCAGCCGGCTTTGTACAGCAAATTGACCTTCAGAGTTTTCAGACTATAACTTCTAATATGTTTTGTGTACCTTCAGGAAATTTCACAAGCTTTCAGTAATCATTAAGTCTTTTGAAAATAAAAAATCAGAATTTTTAATGAAGTAAAAATTTCTCCATGAATATAAGGAGTCAAAGTGTTGACTGCTCCAAGCCCAATGCATTTTAATTGAAAATATTTAAAATACTTTTCTTCATCCGACATATCTCAAATCACATTTATGTAATTTCTAAAACCTTCTAAATAAATTTCAAATGTTCTTTTCCCAGTAAAACTTTATATTTTATCTGTTACTTTTTCTACCCTAACTCTATATGAGGTTAATCAAATTGACCAACCTCATAACATACACACACAAAATAATCATCTAAGTTATCTTTTTTTCCTTTCTAAAATGACTTAAAATTGGAAAAGGAAACTACATTTGTTTATCCTAATTAGCTACAAAACATATTAGAAGTTATACTATGGAAAATATAAAGGTCAATTTGGGGTCACGAACTTAGCTAACTTAACCAAGACTGTAGCAAGAGAGTTGATGTTTTAGAAAAAATAATTCTATACTTAAAAATCACATTTTCATACATATTATTACTGCAACACATTCAATTCAAGCAGTAAATCAATATTTAGAGATGAGAAAGTAGCTACAACTGTCCTGTGACAATTATCTTTCTTTTAGGTTTATAATAGATCAAGAGACAGTATTTAAAACAGTGAATCAAAACAAAAAATATAGTATTTGCAAGAATTTTAAAGTTTCAAACTTTTGATACTTTAGTTTGCTGGTTCCAGTAATGTCCACTTACAGCTCTAAATCATAAGGGATATTGCAAAAACAAAGACTGATTAGTAAACTATGACCCTACCTTTCACAATGGTGTTAAAATTACATTTGGTTGAGTTCAGATTTTATCTAAAAATTATATTATAGTTCCTTTTCACAAAATAATAAGTTATTTTATTTATGTGTGTTGTTTGAATATGATAAACTTAACAGTAGTATTCAATAAATAAAGATTTTTTGTCATCGTACATTTTACCTATGCCTACCATATTCACTGTACCTTTCAAACAGATATAATTTAACAATTTTGTGATGGGTACCCCTTTAAACCCCTTTTTTGTGGGAATCATTGTGTTACATTCAAAATTTAATGAAACACCTTTAATGTCAATGTACATAAATGAAATCAACATTTTAAAGTATGTTATGATTTGAAGTTTTATCTAAGTTTTAAGCCTATACTTCAAAAGAAACCTTAAACCAAAACTACTCAAACTTCTGATGTATTGTCACGTGAACAACATGCTATGAAAATTCTCTATTTTGGCTCTCTGTATCTTCAATAATACAATGGCACTTGAGTAGAGGTACATCTAGACAATAAGCTGTTTACATAACATTTTGTTTGAGCATTATAGCCTCCATGCAGATGTTACAAACACATGTATAATCATTAAAAAGAGCTCATTTTACAGTGTCACCTAACAATGGTTATTTTGAAATTGGCACCAAGTTTTTGTCATGGAATACATCTAACTGACCATAGTATTGTTGGACGGTTGATTGACTATAGCACTTAACAGTTTTCTTTCCTAAATATGTTATAGTTAGAGATACAGTTTAAATTGTATTTAGGTCTTACTATTATAAATGTTTTAAAATGCATAATTAAAAGGTTTGAAAATGTTTTAAATATACATCACACTGTGCATCCATTCTCAAGGCTAACGATATTATGTGCTGAACCAAATTTTTGCCTAAGGGCTGTGCATGTCTCCGAAAGAAACTGTAATATGCCTCGAGGTAAGTGGTAAAGGACAAGAACGAGAAATAAAACATTAAACGTTAACTATATGTGAAAATAAAAAGACCCGGCATTACAAATATAAGCAAAACAACATCGTTAAAGATATTCTACAAAAAATCAAAAGATATGTATTTTTCCCCTAATTTTAATCATTTCATTGCACTGTACATTGATGATAATAGCTAGAGTTAGTCATATGGTAAAGAAAATGAAAAATAAAATATAAATATTTACCTTTAATAACCTTTTGATATTCATTTAGAAGGTTCTAGAGGTTATGCAAATGAAATACAAAATAAGATGAAGAAAAGTATTTTTATACTTAAAATGAAAATCATCTTGCACTCAAACTATTATAAGTCTGAATGCAAATAACTACTATAGATAAATAAGAATTTTATTAGAAAGACATAACTAGAATAATGTCATTCTTTGTGTACAAAATACTAATAAACTTTAACGAACTCCTACAATGTTTTGTGAGGAATGCACAATGTTACCATATTTTTGATGCATAATGTCCTTTACTAATCGAGCAGATGGCAATTTCATCTGCCTACATTTAAAGGGTTAATTGAAAAACATTTTCAGGTTTATCACAAGCCTTCTAACTTCCCATTAGTTTAATTTGTTCATTCTAATAGGAGATCTGGATAGTCTCTTTAAATTACTATAAAATTACTGCTCATACCACTTTACTTACTATACACTGATGTAAATAGTTTATAACTCACCCTATCCAATGGTATTTAAATTTTACCTATACATAGTTAGTAACTGTATAGACCACATGCTGTGACACCATAAAAGAGATGGGAACAAAAGACTGTTGTAATAAAACCACAAAAAGAGAAGAAAAATCATGTGAAAAACATGATATGGATAATTATATTTTCAAGGTATAATAGCTGCTCACTGAGTAAGTGTATGCTTTGGGATGGGCTGAAAAATTCTAAAAAACATTGTTTATAGGAATAATCCTTGGAGCTGCTCAATTTTCTTTGGAAATTACAATAAATAAATGTTAAAAATTACAAAATATTGGCCCTTAAATAATTGTGATGTAAAAAGTCATTGAAAAAGTTATAATTAATATTTTTACTGAAATGTTTAATTAGTGTCTAAAATATGCTGAGTGTCCACCTAAGAAATCAACTTTGACAGGTCAGGTGTAGAAACCTACTCTATTTGTACATAACCAAGCAGGTAATAATATGGAGAGTTACGAGACAGACAATGAATACTGAAAAAAAATTGAATACAAACATCTGTCACTAGGTTTTCAAGAGGTTTCTAAAAAACTGATGTTAGGAAAAAAGGCTACAATAATATGTAGGATAGCATGTTTCAAAGCTCATCTTATAACTTATGTACTCTTAACTCTTTCTATGCAGGTTGTATCATACTGGTCAACTCTGGATTTGTATTAATAAAAGTTAATAACTCATAAAAATAACCATATGTGAATCACAAACACATGTCAAAAATACAGCGCGATCACCATGAAACTTTCTGAAATATACATTTAATTTTTCTGGTAAACTTATGATATATAATATAATAAAAACCACTATATAATACAGGTATATACTCCACTGTTACACAAGACTTTCACAACCACTGACCTGAAAAACATTTTCATGCAAGGTTATAAGTAAATATACTATATTAGGCCTAATGGTGTTGTGCACAAGGCCACGCCACTGAAAGAAACAGTGCAATAAATTATCACCTAACACAACAAATGTTGTATATTGTATATATATAACAAAACTACTAACACCATCTGCCACTACTTCTAATTATGAGCTACTGACAAGACGGAAGGCAGCCAGTTAGCAGCACCCTACCATGGACACTAAGGGATTACTGTCATTATTTTAACATGTCTGGACAGAAATACACACATACCAGTGGATCTGTAGTAAATACTGCTGAACAAGGTAGCATTCTTAATACATCAGGACTGATATAAATAAATCAATGTATATGCAGTAAAACAAATGAAACCAACAATAAACTACAGATCCTTAATGACACATTCTAAGTAATTAGTACATCTTTACAAAAATCACAACAGTTACTACAACAAAAATTATTGTTTGTTTATGCACATTAAACAACAGCAAACCTTCCACACTAATAAGTGTCTAAAATACTATTCAAAAAAGACTTACTTGCAATTCTCCCTCCCACCAACCACTTGAACTTTTCTTACGAACTTGGATAAGTTGACCTCGGTCCAGTGTTAACTGTTCAGGCCCTGTCCCTTTATATGCAGCAAGAACCGTCACAATTTCAGGTTTCTTCAATGATCTGGTATTCTAGAAAAAAAAATTAAGAAAGTTGAGGAAAGATGTACATTTAAAAATATAAGATATATTATATACACTAAATAAAACTATCAAATAATATGTCTAAAGCATATAAAAATGTGCTTAAGGAGAAAAAAATTAAGAAAGTTGAGGAAAGATGTACATTAAAAAATATAAGATATTATATACACTAAATAAAACTATTAAATAATATGTCTAAAGCACATAAAAATGTGCTTAAAGAGAAACTGCTAAATATTTAGATATCAGTCTACAAAAATGAAAATAATCAATTAATGAAAATGTGTTGGATAATGAAGCAATCAACATCATTAAAAAAAACCTCCCTAGAATTTGAGAAATATAGTAACAATATATTTAATGATAGTCTTACAAATCATGTTTCTTCTCAACTGCAATATGGTCAATAATACAGATATAAATCATATCTCTTCAGCACAACATATTATGATGCATAGATGCTACAGTACTGAAAAAAGAAGGAATAACTATTTTCTTTATCCTATAAACAGGTGTAGTATCACCCAATTTCAACTATTGTGACATTAACCTAAATGCAATTATAAACACGAACCCCCCACAAAAAAAATCCTTAGTAAATCATATGCAACAGAAGTACAATAAGCTATCAAATAACTAACAAAATGCAAGAACAACATAACGTCATTCAACTGCTACTAGTAATTCATGTACGTACACAATATCAATGTGTTTACTGACTTATTCTGCACGCAAAAAATACTGTATATTTGAATAATTATTTGCTTATTTAAATTCTCAAGTATAAGGTAAATATTTTAGGATAATACTGTCAAATATAAATTTTCACAGTTGAATTTTAAGCACAGAGGGCTTGATTTCTAATACTCAAATTCATATAACACTTTGGTTTTGCATTTAACTTGTAATACTTATCCCCATTTCAAGTTTATTGGTGCTCTAAAGGTGGACTCTTCCATATTGGGTAATCACTGTACAGTGCATGTCATTTACTGCAAAGTAAAGTGTATTTTGTTACTTTAATGATAATTATGTTAAACACTCCCAAAAGTCTAAAACAATGAACAAGGATTAGTATTCTCCATTGAAACTTAACTAAAAATGTATGTAATCCACCACAAGATTAAGTTTAAAAAATACATGATTTAAAAACTAAACTATGATATATAAATCATAACAATCATACTAATGTTAATGAAGCCCTAAAGAGTGGCAACTCCATGAATTTATGGGGCACAGTCTAGTTTAATGTTTTGGAATAGCCTGAAGCTTAACTGTTTTGAACCCATAAGGTTGTGCCTAGAAATATCAATAAAACATAGCCTAACAAAGTGTTTAATCACCATCCTTTTAAAAAGATTAAAGGATATTTAAGACTTCTTTCATTCAATGTTTTCCAATACAGTTCATGGTCACCAGCAGAAATCTATGCATTACATCATATGTTACAACCACACATACATTAAATATAATATAAAATCAAACTTTCTGCTTATCTATTTATGCTACTTTCAACATCTATTTTTAGAAAATCCTTGAGAAGAAAAAAATCACAGAACAAACAGTAGCTCTAACAATTAAAAATATTGTTCCTGTACAAACAAAGTTATAGAAACTGAATTTAAGGTGTTTATAAAATTTTAAACAAGTCTTGTTTGCTTTTACTATTTACAATAATTAAAGAAACAGCATTGCTCATCATTAGAAATTAAAGAGTTTTAGTTTTTCTTTGTTCAAAAGATTCTGATACTTGAACCATGAATGTTTATGCACACAGTGATAAAAAATGAAAAACCTGTGATTTCACACTTAGATGGAATACAAAAACACCATGAGTTTTCATTTATTTCTGAATCTGTGCAATTTTTACATAACATGTGGTCCAGAAAACCATTCATTTGACTTTGTTTTAGATGCCTTTGTGTTTCTATATATATATAAAGTCTCCCTTCTTTGGCAGATGGATATACACCAATTGTTTCCATCCCTTAGGCCAAGAGATCTGACTCCATACTTGACAAACAGCTGTTAGGACCTTTACACCTCATCTCCTGCCACTTTGAACAGCTTTACTGATACCTCATCAACTCCTGGTGCCTGTCCATTTGCTGGCTTATTCAATGCCCACTGCACTTCACGTTCTAGTACCAAAGGATCATTGCTGAACTCTTCTCCCTTAAACGTTTCTGTCATGTTACAGTCTCATTTGGCAAGCTCAACAACATACTATTTCCATCTTCCTCTGTTAAATTTTTACCATGTTTGTTTTTCAAACCCCCACTCTTGCTGTAAACTTCCCTGTTATATCTTTGATCTTCTTAAAAAGGTCTCTTGTTTTCCATTTTCTGTTATTCTCTGCTATCTCTTGACATCCTGGTTAAGATACCTCTCCTTGTCCATTCTTGCTTGACATTGGAATTCCACATTCAGTCGTTTAACTTTCTGCAAATCACCAGTAGCTTTTGCTTTCTGCCTTTCCTCTGCGATCTTGATAGCTTGTTATGAAGGCCATTTTGTTCTTCTGTTTTTTGTTGATTTAGGAATATGTTTCATTGTTTCTTCCTTCACAGCATCTCTCACCTGCTGTCTGTCCATTAGGTCAATCACATCAAATCTGTTTTTAGCCTCTATTGTAAGCTTTGGTGGGATGTCTTCTAAATTTTATCTTGTTGGTTTCATTGTCTTATTCACTTTTCTTTCAGTTTAATCTAAATTTCTGATACTAGAAGTTCATGATTTGTTCAACATTCAGCACCTGGTAATGTCTTTGCCAATTGGTCTGCACTTTCCCACCTTCTCCTACAGGTAATATAACTTATTTGATTAAGATACTGCCCATCTGGTGAAGTTCATGTGTACAGTCTACACTTATGCTGTTTAAATATGGTATTGGCTACACATTAGTGTTTATCTCAAAAAATTCTATTAATCTCTTTTCCCTTTTCATTATGTACCCCTAGTCCACATTTTCCTGCAATTCTTGGTTCTTTCATCTCTTATATTTTTTTTTAATTTTAATCACCAATAATAAACAGAACATCCTTTTTCTTTGGTGTGATGTCCATCAATTGTTCTAGCTTACCACGAAATTCATTGATGCCTATCTCTTCAGTATGACCCTGAAGAAGAAATGTCAGCCTTTCAAAAGCATTTGCATTATAGGTATCATATTTTTGTGTTAAATTGGTTTCTTGAATGCACATATTTTTCTAGCTTCAAACTTACTTTGGAATTAATCTTGCCATAATAAAGTGGCCCTACCTAAAACTCTTTGAGAAAATCAATTTAAACCTGGAAAAACGACAGGGGAGGTAAATAACAGAACTTTTGGTGCCATGAGCAAGATTCACACCTGGGTTATTTCAAAGTTTCCAGTTTTTGCTGACGTACATATTGCAATTACAAGTACTTATGTTCAATGAGTTTAAATGACAAATTTTTAATGAAAGAACAGAATTTTCTGTAGGTAGAAGTACTTATGACCAAGAGAGAGAGTATGCTACTGGAAAAAGATGGTTGCATGAGAGACATGCCATGTCCAAGACATAGACTTTAGGAAGATCAGCCAATGGCTGGTGAAAGGGAAGTATGAACAACTGAGGGTTGCTATGGTGGAATGGTACCTAGTTTCTTCTAGTTTCCAGGATGTTGCCAGCCACAGCAACACATCCTCAGTTTTGGACAAGAGCACCCAAAAAGGACTGGACATGCCATTAGTGGATGATCTCTGCCAGTCAGGGCTGTTTCCCCAGCAGTTGAGACATCATATTGCTAATGGGAAATGACTGTGAACACCATGGGGCATTCATGAGTCTCTCTAAGCTGGAAAATATCCTGTAAGGATATCCTTGGATTATGAATGAACCAAAGGTCACACAGAGCTACAGGAAGAGCTGTCAAGAGAAAAACATTGCTCTGCCACCCTGGACCGAGGATCAATCATTCATCCAAGTGCTTAAGCCCCTGAACAACATACCTACAACATTTGTGGCATTTCAGCCAAGCATCATCTGAGAACTTGCAAGGCAGAGGCTTCAACCAGCTCCATATGTCCCAGTAAATGAAGCCAAGCTGGTTTTATCCCTTGATGCTCAAAGGTGCATTCAACAGAAAATCTGGACCATTTTCTTAAGCATTTCAGGCAGTTAACTGCTAAGAATAGCTGGATTCAAGAGTAGGCAGCCCAATACTTGATCCTATTTTAAAAAAACTTACTCAGTCCTGGATTTTATTGATCATTTGAATGAAGTGTTACGAGAAGAAGAGAACATAGTTGTGGTCAAATTGTGAGGAGTAACTTCAAGCCAGTCGTTACAGAGGTTGAAGCCCACAGCAACATATGCTGTAGCTATAACTTGAATGTATAGTTGAACTCAGCTTATTAGACCATCCAAGGGTAAACCAGCTACTCACACTGTTTTTAATTGAACAGGCAGAGCTATCCAGGTCCACCCAAGGTATATGCGGTGGAGCCTTTGCAGATGATGTTTCTTCCTAGACATTGTCTGAGACAGGAGGATCCTATGGTATGTTGGGGCACTGGCAAATGAAATGGCCATACTTTGCTGAGAAATAAGTGAAGCAAGGTTATTTGTTTCTTCTGTTAGTTTTTCTGAGCTCTTACAGCAGCATTTACTGCTCGATTTTAGTTATCATGGACCTTTTAAGCTGTTGTTGATAAAAGATAGCCTTGCCTGCTCTCAAATTGACCACCAACTTTGTGGAGCATGGCAGACAACTTGCACTGAAGGGTTTGGTAGTCAGTTCAGCTCTCCACGTGTTTGGTGGAGCTTGGTATGTACTTGTGAGGGTGCAAAGATCAAGTTCCTAGTTAACATCGAAGTATTGCCAGAACACTTGTCGATCTTGCAATATAACAAGCCTGTCAGGGTTTTATGTATATGTGGGCTCAGATTTTTCTACAGTACAGGTCTGACTTGTTGGTGATAAATTTGGACAATAAATGGACAGTACACAATCCATTTGTTTTAAAATAATATATATTCAAAACAAGTCAATGTATGTATAAAAAATTATTTATACTACAGAAAAATCACAGTTTTATCTTAAACTCTAAATAATTCACTTTTCTTGTCAAGAGTCCACATAGGCTGATTCAACTACTTTAGGATCCAATTAACAAGACAAATTATTTTTTTCTATTCTTATCACAATAGTATTAGTGAATAATTCACTTACATTACCCCATGAGTTACCACAGTTGTATCCTGAAATTTAAATAATTGTCTCCTTTTCGACGAAGTCCCCACAGATGGGTTCAACTACTTTAGAACACCTTTTTGACATGAAAACTTATTCTCCTTATCTCTATTAAACTGTGAAACTCACTTTAAAA
The DNA here is from genome assembly GCF_000517525.1 of Limulus polyphemus. NCBI lineage: Eukaryota > Metazoa > Arthropoda > Merostomata > Xiphosura > Limulidae > Limulus > Limulus polyphemus. The sequence goes on along the minus strand of NW_013666628.1, from coordinate 237,717 downwards.
GAATGCCTGTTATGGCTAATCACTCACATGACAGCTAACTTAATGTTTTCTAACTTTTCCTGACTGAACTTTTACTTCACTTAACTTGCTCTCACTCAGTCACTTTTATATATAAACAAAGCTGATATCAACCAGTTAGAGTAGTGGTCTCATTTGTTGGTTATACAAGACTGTTTGGCTTATTTGGTGGTTTAGTATTTAATGATTATTTACTTTTCATAACAATAGAGTTAAAAGTAATTATTTTAAAGGTGATAGTCATGACAAGTTTGGTTGTGTAATTCTGTACAAGTTGTACATTGTGTATGCAGTTGATTGTTATACTAGGCTTTAGTAATATTGTTGCCATCATGTTACTTGAACCTTCGGTATTTTTCTTGCCAAGTGAATACTGTTGCATCATTAGCATAGCTTATAGTATACTGATGAATGACAATAGACTAGATGTATGTGGAGAGATAGATCTTCAGTTGGGTATAAAAAATGCAATTCACAGCTCAAAGGTAGTCATCTATGACTTTTGATTTGGCAATTGCATTCTCAGGATGGACATACTACAGAAATTGTCCATAAATTTCATTCATGCAAGTCACAAACTCGTGTTTTGCAGGTAGTTATCTGATGTTGGAAAGATAAAATATAGAAACAGAGAATTGAACAAGTGTATGTACTGCAGGGTATAATAATACCTCTGTCTACATAAGTGATGTTCCATGGTTTACTAAATGCAAAGTCAAGTGCATGGATAGTGTGTAGTGTTCTTACAGAAGTCTAACTTGAAATGCACTGTTTCCTGCAATGAAAGCAAACAACATCAACTCTGACAGTTGTCTGTATGTGAAGGGGTAAAGTCCGAGTGTTGTTTAGTCATTATGAGTAATCAGATATTCAGCTGCACACTGGAATGGTTATAGATGAAGTATAAAAAGCATCAATAACCAATGATAGTGGTAATTCATTGTGGCTGTGTTAGCAACAACTCAAATGGAATCAAGTATGCGACTACTAACACTTCTGAGATTGTTGGTTGAGAATCTTGCAAACAATCTTGGGACAATGCAGCAAAAGAATTCACTGACTTGTTGACTGAATATGCCAATATATTTGTGGGACCAGATAGTCGATTTTGTCTAACAATGACTTACCACAGTATGCATATATATACACTGAGTGGTCACAAGTAAATAGACACCTAATTTTTCGCATTCA
>NW_013666628.1:225850-235508 GCF_000517525.1 Limulus polyphemus | reverse complement strand
GTGGTGTCTATTTACTTGTGACCATGCTGTGTATATATATATATATAGGAAATACACACCAGATAAAACAACTGCTGTGTAAGATTCCCGGGAGCACAAGGAAAATAGCTTGTTCTAAGATACAGTGGATGTTGAAGAACAGAGTTAACAACCTTTAGAGAGTATTTGGTCATCTTCAGTAGTGAGAGTCAGAAGAAATGATGACACACCAAGATTCTGTTGATTTTAAACTTGTGGGCATGGTAACTGATGTTCTCACCTTTCCCTTACTGTAAAAAATAAATAAATGCCTGGACTCATTAGAAGGTTCTTGTTGATTTAACACTTCAGTTCTAGCATCCATATACTGGCAATTTGAGCTGAATGATGAGATCATATCTAATACTGTTTTTAGCACAAGAGGTGGGATGTAAGAGTTCCAACATCATGCCATTTAGCATGCCCACCACTTTTAAGAGGCTAATAGAGCTTACAATAAAAAAGGCTACAATGGGAAAGAGGCCAGGTCTACAGTGATGATCTTTTAGTGTGTGTTCACATCTTCAAGTCTGTGGCTGAGAACTTGATAATTGTGTTCCAGCAGATAAATGAAGCAGGTTTGAAAACTGAAACCAGGAAATTGTGTGCTCATGTGCACAAAAGTGAAGTTTCTTGGTTACAATGTAGATAAAACAGTCTCTCTATGGGCCCTGCTAAAATAGCAACAGTGAGAGATTGACCTCAGCCTGTGACCAACTAAGAAGTAAGCAGTTTTCACAGTTTAATATCATATTATTGATGGTTTGTGGCCAAATTCTTCAAGGGAGCTACACCACTGTCTGCTCTCAATAGAACTGAGATGCATTTTGAGTGGAGCAAAGAACATGACCAAGCATTCCAATCCCTAAAACATGTCTTAAGGATGCTCCAGTGATGACATATCCACAACAAGAAATGGAATTCTTATTATATATCACCAATAAATTCAGGGCAGTGTCATCATAGATGCAGGACAGAGTAGGAAGTGAAATCCTGTACATTAGTCCTACACTCACAGCTCCCTAATTCAGATATTGTATGATGAAAAAAGAAATGCTTTCAGTTATGGTCTTAATAAAATACTATCACTTTTACTTGTACAATAGAAGGTTTACCCTTTAGGTAGGCCATGCTTCACTGAAATGGTTAATAATTTTTGTAGGAACAACAGCATGTTGCCATAATCTGTAGCAATGTGTTTGCACAGCACTGAACAGCACAGACTAGAGCTATGGAAGATATCTACATGGATCAGAGAGCTAACTTCAACTCCCAAATGTTCTATAAGTTTTGTAACGTGTTAGGTGTGGTTTACACTTCTCTTTATCAACCCCAACCACATGGTTTAGCAGAACAGGTAATACAAACTACTGAATGCATCCTTGTCAAGTGTTCATACAATGCTGTAAATATTACAACTATAATACGTTATTAATACTCTGTAAACTTTCAAGTTGAACAAATTAATGTAAAACTAAAATACATAAATTTTCCCCTACTTTTACAACAAGTGATAAATTTGAAGGAGAAAGATTTGCAGAAGTTTCAGAGAAGAGTAAAACATTTTTACATAATCAGTTTTCCCAACTGTATAAAATTTACTTACTTAGCTAAAAAAAAAATTAACAGTGAAGAAATACATTCCTAGCCAATCATACATTTACAACTTCATTAGCTTCTCATTTTGTATCTTTTTTCTTTTTTAATATTTTGAGTAGGTATATTTTTTTCTCTTCAATAATGCTATTTAGTAATCAAAACTATATTTTGGGATATAAACATGCTTTACCCATTTTATACTGTTATATATAAGTTATACATATGTAAAGACTTATGTCATGGCTTACAGAAACTATTAAAGTCTATTAAAATATTAAGTTCCACAGCATCCTCTGATAGAAAACTTTCACCTTTCTATAAAGATGATTAAGTATTTCTTTAGATTAGTGGATTTTCACATTTCCTGTTACTTTAGTCATTACATTACTTAATATTAAAAATATACATCATATTAAAATATCAGCTATGTCACAATTAAAACATTGTACAAACACAAAACATCTTTTTTCAAAATAGGTTTCTCAATGTTTAGAACATTTCACAGTTTTTCATCATATTTAATCATGATGGAACAGGTTTTTAATTATTCCAAGAAACAAGTGTGAAAGTAATTTAATGTTTGTACTAAGATATCACTGGTTGTTCAAAATTCAATGCTAGAGAGTATTTCCCTTTTACTTTCAACTACAAATGTCAACGAGATATAAGGGCAACAAAGGACCCATTCGTCTATTTAAGCTGTCCCATCTACTAAACTCTAAAATAAAACAAAAACGCTGAAATCTAATCTTTATGCATTCTAATATTTAACAAGTCTTAAAATTTAAGTTAGCTGCATCTACTACGTCTGAAGGTAACTTACTGCAAAGGCTGACCAATCTATTAGAAAAATAAAGCTATCTTGGCCGAAGGCGATTCCTATCCAGCTAAAATTTATACTCGTGTCTTCTGCTCTTACCATTCTCACAATTAAATATGAAAAACATGATGTATCAACACTATCAATTTCCTTAACAGTCTTGAACAAATAGATCATATCCCCTCCAATCTTTTTTTTCAAGAAAAAACAAATTTAGGAGATCTTAACCTATTCTTTTACACCAACCTTTCCATCCCAGGTATCATCATAGTAGCCCTCCTCTGAACCCTTTCCAACAATTTAATATTCTTCCTAATGTAAGGAGGAAAAGATTTAAACAGTGTTCCAAATGTGGACCAAGCAACGATCTATACAATGACATTACAGCCTCTTTAGACATTTACTCAAGTATTCCTACTGATAGAACTTACAATTCTATTTGCCCTACCACTAGCAACAACACATTGCTTGGTTCGCTTAAAAGACTGATGAATTAGAAAACCAAGATCCTACTCTTCCATAACACTTTTAAGGTTATTCCAATAAAAATTATACTAATAATTCAAACTGTGATATCCTATATGCATTACCTTGCATATATTATAATTAAAAGTCATCAACCATTTATTCACCCAACCCACCAAACAATCCAAGTTTTTTGTAAAGCAGCAGCATTCTCCTCACAGCCAACAACACCCAAAACTTTAATATCAACAAATTTAAATAATTTATTATCCATTCCTTCATCTATGTCACTGATGTAAATTCAAAGAGCCAAAGTCCTAACACTGATCCCTGGGATATCACACTTATGACTTTAATCCAGCTTTAACTCTATCTAACATAACCATTTGCTTTCTTCTGTCCAATCAGTTTTCTACTCAATGAGCCAACCTATCCCCTAAACCCCAAGATAACTATTTTAACAAGTTATGTGGCATCTTGTCAAACATTTCTTAACCTTTTTGTCACCTAACCACCATGCATCTAATGTTAAAATGTGCAAGTAAAAGTTCCAACTATATGCACTCAGACTTTTTGACTTAAAAGTCAAGTTCCCAAAAGCAGGCAGCTTATGATGTTGCCTTAGTAATTTTTGTATATTTTAATAATAATAAATAAATAAATAAAAATCATATTGAAATATCTCAAAAAATGACTAAGGGAATGAGGCAATATATTATATATATTATAAACATCAAAAGAGTCAAACATAGCAAGCTGACCTATCTAAGAACTACTACCTTAATGTCTACTGTACTAATGGAAACAGTGTGTTTATAAATAACCTCAGATGTGCAGTTTTAAAAATATAAATGGTCAAATGCACTCACAACATAACATTAACTACTTAAGGGACTCAAAAGGTGTACTAATAACATGCAGACCTCATGCTCAAACGTAGAACATATCTAAAATACAACACAACTCATTACCTTAGGCTTAGGACTCTCAACTGCAGGACTGTCTGACCTTGTAGCCTGAAGTCCCAAGATTGCATTAAAAGCCAATGAATAAAGTTTTAACTTTAAACCAAAATTGACAGAAATGATCAATCATAAAGTGCACAGAGGTTGAGTATGTTATATTAAAACGATTTTGGAGTCTCACCACATTGTAACAGTCCACATACAGCCATACTGTATCTTAAAACAGTGCCTCTTGACAGTAGCCCTGCAGCACAGTTTCCATAGCAAAATGCTCTGTCATAAGATTGTCATGTAAAAGCACACCTCCATTCTCTGCATGCTTTCCATAATAAATCTACTGTACAAGGATGATGGTTTCTCAGCACTCATTTCAATAGTCATACTGCACAGAAATCCATAGATACTCCTTTTGACTTGACCAGTATGTTTTCATATGGAACATCATGAATACCCAATTCAAACTCCAGCTGCTTGTAGTACACTTGACTGGATGGAGATATGATGAGAAATCTTATCTTGATGCTCCCATTTCCAGATGGAGATCCTTCTTAAGTATGTTGTTTACTGTTGCCTGAGACACATGGACAGCTTTTGCCACTGACCTTTGTGTTCATGGATTTTTACCTGTTACTAGATGCAGCACTTTGCTTACCACTGTGGTACAAGTTTTTATATGTCTCCTTATGAATGGCCCAAGTGTTCTAAATTGATTCATATTTCTCTGCTTTCCAATTCCATTAATTACAAGAAATTGGAAATTCTAAATTCCTGGTTTGAAAGAGCTGTTACATACCCTACCAAAACGTTATAAATTTTCAGAGGCATCATATTATCTATGAATCACCAAACAATGTCAAAATGCTATTCCACTGCAGCTTTATCTCAGCTGTAGTTGTCGCGTGACTTGCTGAATTTGCATCGTGTTAATGTAGCGTACCCAATCCTCCATAGTGCATAATAGTTTGATAATGAATTTTGGGACTATGACATTCACACACACAATAAGATATACATTTTACTAGCAGATAAATGTACACTGTTTATTAATTTTAAACAGCACACTGTATTATGTACTTCACGGAGTCAATTGCCAAACCACAATACACAATATCACTAGTTCTTTAATGTTAAACACTGTTAAATAATTTAAGAAATTAAGGAGCATAAAAGCATTTAAATTTCCAACACTTCTCACAAGGTAACAGTGAGAACGAAGGCAACTTAATTTTACAAACTAACATGTTAATATAATTCTAAAACAAATACATACGAAGTTGAGCTAAACAGGTTATTACATAGGAACATACACCATATGGGAGGATGTAAAAAATATTATAATTACTTAGGCACGTAAAAAAAAAATGCTATAACATAGTTCAAACACAAAGATGGTAAGGAAAACTATGAATCATGCTAAATTTGATACACAAATTAAACAAGCAAATAAAGGTATACACATGTAACATATAACTGTTGTTTTACTGACAAAGTTATCACACTATATTAGAGAATCATATCATCCACAACTTCAATATAATGAAATTGCAGACTGTTTTCAGATAATTTTGATTATTATTATTATTATCCATTTTGTTTTTCTGAATTTCACACAAAGCACCAGTAACAAAAATAATTGTTGTATTTTTCAGTTTGATCAAGTCTTTGTTCAATGTGACTTAAAGTTTTTATATTAATGATAATATACCAAACTTGTCCTTTATTAACAGAAGGGAGTTCCATGTATGAAGTTAATCTACACTTCTTTTTCCAACAAAAGGAACTTCTAATCATAAGTTATAATTCAGAAGTCAACAAGTTTGCAAACAGATAATGATTTTGATATTTTCTGTCAATTTCACATATAAGCGTATCAAATACAGGTAACTATATACAAATAAATAAAAATTACCAAGGGGAAACCTAAGTTTTGTAATAAATACTAAGAACACAGTAGAACCAAAAAGAAAAAAAACATCTTTAATTATGGATGCTTTAGAATTGCTTCAAATTCCATTATCAGCATTAAAACCTCAAATAGTTAGTTACATCAATGATACTTTTCTATGCTTTTACATTCTAACAGCACCAAGGATTTTTTAAAATATCTAAACTCACAAGATCTATATTGGTAAAACTGCTTGTTACCTACAAATATGAGTACATGAGAATTTCAGGTAGAAGCAGGTAATAAGCTAACTAATCCACCTGAGTCTTGTATCCAATTTCATAGTGAGAAAAATAACAATTGCATACATCTTCAAAACTAGAATTCTTGATTCTGGAAACACAGATTATAAACTCTTTATTTAAGAAAGCCTTTCCATTTTAAATAATCACCCAACACTAAGTAATAGCATCACATACCCCATGCTGCCATAATTTAACCAATTCCAGATTCCCAGTGTTTATATTTGATTATTGTCATTATTTTTATTATTATTTTAAAGAAACGGTTTTTATACTTATATTTTAGCCTTTCTTTGTAATCATTTCTCTTAACAATATTATTGCACATGTACTGTATGCTTTATGATAGGTTCCATACTGTTATTACTGTTTAAATTTATTCTTTCTTAACTTTCCATTGTATAAAAACTACTTGCTTAAAATCTAATGTTCTTTTTTCTAGTTAGGATATTGTGAATATTTGAGGTTTTAATGCTGATGATGGAATTTGAAGCTCTTCCAAAACATCCATAATTACAAATGTTTTTTGGTATTACCATGTTTTAAATAAAAAGTTGACTTATAAATTCACCAAAAATGAAACGTGCTAATGAAAATTTAGTCAATAACAAATATTTTATAACGAAAAGCAATTCAGAACTTCACTGTAAAAAAAGAAGAAAGTTACGACATAGGAAATATCTTATGATAGCAAACTTGTATAAAAAAAAAGTTTACAAACATGTTTTGTGCTAAGAATTGTTTCCCAGGTAACAGCTGTTTCAAAACCAACAGCATACAGTAGAATAAAGTAAATATCAAAAGCTACAAGCCATCTTTACCTCTGCAGTGTAAGGTGTGACTGAAGCTGAAAAGGTGTCAGATGGGACTGTGGTTGAGAGCTAAATCACAAGTGGGGAAGGAAAAACGTTAGTTACCACACATGCAAGGAAAAACAGACACTTTGAAAAAGGCCTAAGAAATATTTTTGTTACATAAAACAGTTTCAAGAATAAAGTCCACATCTGAAACTCTTCCAAAACCTCAATGCATATTTTGATGTTGTATAACAATCACCACTTAACATAAATGTATAATATATGCTGTATTCCACCATTTGAAATTAGATATATACTGTAAAAACTACTACTTTTAAACTGCAAATAAAACTGTATGGAAAAAACATCAAATTAGACATATATATATATACCTGGTCATATACCATAGAATAGGAACTGTAAGTATTGAACACTCAACAAATAAATTTTGTCTTATTTATACAGTCAATATATAGGTAATGTTTAATTGTTGTTTTTAAAATAATTTATCCTCTGCTTTCATGACAATTTGAACATTTTTATCTGGAACAAATAGATCAACCTTAAGATACTCAAGCTACATTTTTCTAATGTATTTGTACAAAATTTAATAATTTACATGTTTCTGAATAATATTCTACTCCTGATTAAAATAATTTCTTGCTACTATACTTTCTATTTCAATTTATTGAACTTATAAATAATTTTATACCTCATTTGTTTACTAACCTGGTCCAATTCATCTGAATGAGTTTGTTCAATAATAATTGGTTCCTAGGACAAAAGTGTGTAGTTGTTCAAGAGATGCCAATGATAGATATTGAAGAGAGAGAGAAAGAAAGAAAGAACATATAGCAATTTTAATTGTAAAAGATTTACAGATATTAAGATGAAAAGTATCAATAGCGGTAATTAAAATTACATCAATTTATCAACCCAAGAATCTTTGTGAATCAAATTGACCAATTAACAAAATATTCTATGTGCAAGTAAAATAAATTTTAGGTGAAGGTGTATTATGTTAATTCAAAATGTACATTACCAAGTCAGATGGATTACCACACACACACACACACACATACATTTTATTTTTTATACTGTACTCCAGCTCTTGTGTAAAAGTTTTAAGATCAATAAATAACATAGATAATGTTTGAATTTACACAATTTAAAACATCTTGAGACAATCAATCCCAATCCATGTTCCTCACTAAGATCACTTTACATGTTTCAATGGTTTCATGTCCTTTTCAGGAATGTAACTGTAAGAACACTTCTGAAGAGTCAAATGTTGCATTATTTATTCATTTTAAATACCACACACACACACATACTTAATGTATATGTACTAAATCATCTAAATAGAATTTTTAAGCCCTAACTCAAATCCAGTGAAGCTCATTTACACTGAACATAAAACATTTTTTTAAATGAGAAAACCCTACAGAAAAGATTAATATAAGACTGATGACAAAGGACACATCACCTAAAACAGCAGTGTTCAATATACAGCATAGACAGTGTTGTATGTTATGCCACTTTGTTCATCCTTCTACATTTCAGCAGCAAAAACAGAAACACAAAACTAATAAATGAATGATACGTACAAGTCTCAAACTGTCTGGATGCATGAGGAAACTATATACAAAAAGTATGTTTATTCCTTTTACACCACATACAGAAATTATCTTTGAATGAAAAAACTTCAAGATCTAGTTAAATGAATTACAGTTTGTAAAATAACAGATTTCAGCCACTGCTAACAAATACAAAACTAAGCTTCAGACTTATTTATTTAACCCTATCCCCATAGGCACAACGTTTTTGAGAGTTACATTCGAAATCTAATTAAATTACTTTCTTATCATGATATATGAATAAATTTGACATATAAATGTAGCTAATAATCCATATTTTAATAGTATACAAGTTTAAGTTCTTACTTCTATAAGGCAATATTAAAGAAAATCTGAAACTTCCCAGAGTACGAGAATTGTGAATTTGTTTTCTAGGCATCCCCTCTTCTCTAATTTAATTACCACCCCTCCAAGAAGTATGAAATTTAATGTAAATTACTTATAAATCAGGCAAAGCATAATTTTCTTTCATAGCCTTCAATTTTATTTGTTTACAAAGCTATGAAATAGACAACCCGACCCCTCTTGCAACACCCATGTCACATCCTCTATTCCAGAAATTAAATGTTTTTTCTCTGACGTTCAATACTACATTATTTATAACCAATAGAAAGCCAACATTTTCATCTATCAAATGACTAATTATATTACATTGTCTTCTATAAAGATAATTGTCAATTTCACTTTCAATTCAAGGTTGATTCCCATGGGAAACACACTGATGAGCTTAGATGAAGTTTTAATGTCTCTTGTCAAATAGCTAGAAAGCCAGAAAAATTATGATAGTTATGAAACATTGTCTGCTTTTTGCATGTTATTATTCTTTATTCATTGGTGCATCATTTAACGAGATAAAAATTATTTATTGCAGTACCACCATTAGTTTAAAAAAATAGGGTTAAGTGTCATGGACAGCAAAAAGAAAGAAAACACAGATATTTTATTTTTCTTGTTTTAAAATGCAAAAGTAGGAAACTTTTATGATAGTTAAGGTTAGATTAAGTGAAATAAATAATAATATAATAACATTTTTTCACTAGGTTTGCTCCTGAGCAGCTCTTGCATAACATAAGCTACATGTTAGCCAAGTGATTTACAATTTATAATGGCATGAACAGAAGTTCAAAGGGCAATAAAACAAATTTAAGTATATATATATATATATATATA
>NW_013666628.1:212016-224850 GCF_000517525.1 Limulus polyphemus | reverse complement strand
ATTGTGTAGTAATAAAGAATATCTGAAGCCAAATCATTTCACTTTCACTCACTTTGTCCCTTAACACTCGGGGTTGTTGGGGCACCACTGATGACTTTGCAACCAGCTCTGTCCATCTTTCCCAGTTTTCCACCACCCTCTGGGAGTTGATGAACTCTAGGCCTGTCCACTCTTTAATATTGTCTTCCAACCTCTTCTTCTGTCTGCTTCTTCTTTTCCCTCACAGTGCCAAGCCAGATGACTATGAGATGTGACCATACCACTTCAGTTGTTGTTGGGTTGTTTTGTTTTTTTTACAGTGATCAAGAGATCTTCATATGGTCCAATAGCTTGTTGGATCTTATTGCAAACCTCTTCACTGGTAATATGGTCTTTATATGAGGTGTGCAAGATCTTTCTGTAGCAACTCATTTCAATGGCCTGTATTCTTCTTTCTAGATCTGCTGTGAGGGTCCAAGTTTCACAAACATACAAAAATATGGATATGACAGTGAAGTGCAACAGCCTAATTTTGGAATTAAGATTGATACTGTTGTTGTTCCATGTTGGTTTCAACCTTGCCAGTGCTGTTGCTGTCTGTGCAATCCTGGAAAGTATCTCAGGTTTGGAACCCTCCTCTGTGACAATTAATCCCAGGTATTTGAAACTTTTCACTGTTTCAAGTCTTTGTCTGCGTACATTGATCTGAATACTAATGTTGTTGTTGATCATCAGTTTAGTCTTCTCGGCAATGATCTCCATACCGTAAACTGTAGATATTTTGTTGAGGCATTCCACTAAGCTGGCAAGTTCTTGCTCTTCTCCTGCTAAGCCATCCATGTCGTCTGCAAAGTGAAGGTTGGTGGTTGGCATGCCTCCAATGCTGACAGTACCTGCATGATCTTCCAGGGCATCAGTCATAATCCTTTCTAGAAAGATGATAAAGAGGGTGGGTGAGAGTAGGCATCCTTGTTGAACTCCAACCGTTGTTTGAAACCAGTCCCCTAAGCTGCCATTTATGAGGACTGCACTCATGGCCTTGTTATAAAGGTTTTCCATGACTCAAACAAGACTTGCACTGATATTGTATTTCCTCAAAGGCCTTGTTCAAGTCTGTAAAGATAAGATAAAGGTCTTGTTGATGTTAGAGATGTTTCTCACAAAGGATCCTGAGACTGCAGATCTTTCCTGTGGTGCTTCGTTCTGCTTGAAACTATGCCTGTTCTTCAGCAGTGATATTTTCCACTTCGGGTTTGAGTCTGTTTAATATGATCTTTAACATGACTTTACTTGGGTGATTGATGAGGCTGACTGTACGGTAGTTTTGGTACAGCTGTAGGTTGCCTTTCTTGGGAAGCATGATGACCATAGACTTGGTACAAGGGGGACCATTCTCCTGTCTGCCAGATCATATTGCAGATTGTTGTGAGAGCAGTGACCAAGGCTTCTCCCCTAGCCTGAACCAGTTCTGCTGGTATGTTGTCAACTAAAGCTGATTTCCCTTTCTTCAGTGATCTCGCTACATTTTCTACTTCTTCCGTAAGTATAGGACAGTTGTCTTCTTCAGTTGTCAGAGAGCAGTGTAGTAACGTTAGGTCTCCCTTAGTCTTGTGGCTATATAGTTCTGAGCAGTAATCTGTCCACTGATGTTAGATCTCTTATTCTTCTACGAGGCATTTTCCCAATTTGTCTTGGATGGTAGTGGTTCACCCTTGTTTTACAGTTGTTAAGTCTTTTACAAGTTGGTATGCTTTTTAATGCTGTTCTTGTTCAAGTTTTCTTCAATTTCATTGCACTGTTCTTCCATCCAGTTCTATTTGCTTTTTTCATGCCTTTTTTAATTTTGTTCTCGATTTCTCTGTATTTTTGTACTCCTTCAGGATTGCCTTTTCTCCTTTTCAGTTCTCTTCTTTTGTCAGATAGGTCCAGAATATCTGGTGTGACACAGGATTTCTTAGTTGGATGGTGCTTTCAAAGGATCTTGTTGGCTGCATCAGTCACTATTGCGTTGAAGGTGGTGATCATCGATTCTAGGTTTGTGTTTTCATCACCCAGGATGGTAAGAGGTGCAAATTTCCCACATATCATTGCTTGGAAGGCTTCTGCCACATCAGGGTCCTTCAGCTTTACAAGGTCAAACTTGATTCTTGTGTGCTTTCGTTTGCTGGTATTATTCAGACGAAGATGAAAAGTCATCATCAACAAGTCATGATAATTTCCGATGTCTGCTCCTGGAAAAAAATCATGTTCTGGTGATGTTGACTCCTGTTTGAAAGAACTTTTTCACCATGATGTCATTAATCTGGTTGTGATGTTGTCCATCTGCACTGTGCCAGGTCCATCTTCTGGATGATTGGTGAGAACCAAAAGTTTCATTGAACACAAGGTTGTTATGTGTGGCAAGCTCCAAAAGTCTGAGTCCTCTTTTGTTTGATTCAGTATTGCAGAACCATCCACAGATGCCTTGCCAGTTTGTCTGTGCATCCTCAACAACTTTTGTATTCCAGTCTCCTTGTAGGGCAAAGATGTCATTTTTGGGTGATTGATCTATTAGGTCTTGCAGTTGGTTGTAAAAGTCTCATTGTCGTCGTAGTCAGACATTGGGCATACACTTGTATTACTGTGATGTTCAATGGAGTTGCACTCAGGCAGATGGTAATAAACCTGCTGTAGACTGGGCATCAATCAATAACAGTGTTCACAATGTTTTTTTGTACAAGGAATCAAATGCCATGTTTGTCCACTTTGCCACTGAAGTAAACCTTGTGTCCTTCATCACTTGATGTTTCCCCAAAGTGTTTCCAACGCATCTCACAGAATCCAAGGAGGTTCCAGCAGTACTTGTCCATCTCATGCGTAAGTTCTTTCAATTTCCCTATGGCTCTCAATGTCCTTATGTTCCATGCACAGATGGTGATGTTGTTTCTTCTACAGAACTTGGTGGTAAGAGCAACAGTAGCATACTTATCACCTCCATTCTGGTGTGAGGCAGAAGGTGCAGTAATTGGTAACCCGGGCTGGTATGAGTTGAGTATTGGTTCTCATCATGTGATGCGTCTTAGGCATTTGTAACCTGGTGGCACCCATCTCCTCTCCTGGTTGGTTGACCATAGCCAAATTCACCATACAGTGTGGCATGCCCTGGTCCCAAACATGTGGCCGTTGAGCTCTTCCAGGAACCCTTCTGCCTTGACCATTGTCTTCATCGAGGAAGATGTCCACCCAGGGATGTCATGTTACCATCATACCATTTCACCCATGGTTGTGAGACTTGTGGAGAGCGGGATCATCTTATTCCATCCCGTACAGGTCCACCAGACCTTCCCACAAATTTATTTTAAAAACAGTGATCACATTAATATTTCTGAAAGCTGTGTCCAAATGAAACGTTAAGCAAGCTGAAAAACTAGTTTTGTTTGTTTGTTGAATTTCACTCAAAACTACTTTAGGACTATGTGCACTAGCCGTCCCTAATATTGAAATGATAGAGTGAAGGCAACTAGTGAACACCACCCAATGCCAACTTTTGAGCTACTATAATTGGATGGTAGGATTTGTGTGGAGAGCATTATACTGTTTAGTCAGCAAAAGGGCAGGAACCATGGAAGCTTAGATCCCCAGCTTGTCACACAAACTAATAGATTATATTTATAATAGATCATAAACAAGAATAAATACGTTAATACAATTGAAGAGACTGTAATGAACTCAACAGCAATTCAAAGAATCTTTAATGCCCCAAATACAAGATTTCAGGTGAGATCTATTGGAAATGCAACACCACCAGAAAAATAAATAACCAGGTTTGATACATTAGAAGGCAGTATAATATGGCTGCAAATCGTTGCAGTGTTTACTTTGGTCAAGTGACTGCATAACCTCTATAATACAACAACCACCAATTCACAACAGTTTAACTCCACAGCATATGATTCATACAAAGTTTTGTAAACAAACCTGCAATAAACTATCCCTTCTAAAAATAACTAAGTTTAGCAGTCGTACTATACTTAAACAGAAACAGTTGTGTATATCTAACAATAAGCCCATCTTCAAGAAAAATATTTATAATATTTTTTAAAACTATATACAAAGACCATTTCAGTTCATGCACAAAGTCTACAGTGACATTTGCAGTCCCCTTGATGGCTTCAATGTGGAACCGGGTGTTCTACAGATACAATGCCTTCCTCAAGATCCTCACATATATGAAAGGGGCTGATGGTCCATTTGGATGACGAAATCCTGAGTTAGTCCTGGAATTTCCCACAGGTTCAGAGTCGAACTTCATCACAAATTTGAGCAGTCATGCTTCTTCACGTTTACCACTCATGAACAGTAGGCTGCATTTGAAGGTTCAATGATTCCAGCATCTAACATTCCCTCAGCATCTAGCTTGATTTGGTTTCTCATCACATAAGGTATCTGGAAGAGCTTCACCTTGGCTAGACCCTGGTCATGGTATTGATCTTGCATTACACAAGGTCTATCTTGTCTAGTCTATCTGTGAAAAAAATCTGTTTACTGGCACAGTAGATATTATAGCTCTTGCTTCTGCTGCCAGTAAGTTCTTCACTGATGTTAACATTTTTGTATGTTTCATCTCCACCCAGTGGTCTTAGGTCTAGTAGGTCTTCATCTATGACAAAGTCACTATCTTCTGGTTCTGTGTCTATGTCTGCCACACCTGCAATGTCCATTTGTGCTTCAACAGCTACACCCATTATGTCTTCTTCCCTCTTGAAGTACCTCTTCAATAAATTGGCATGGTACATCTTGGTCTTCCCACCCAATTTCACCTTGTAATCTATTCTGTTGACAAATTCCTGCAATTGAGATGACACCTTAAGAGACTTGCAGGGGCTTAATGTCTTGCTTGATCTTCTTCTCTTGAGCTCTTGTGGTGACTGCAGATACCTCAACAGTCTCCTTTCTGTTTGGTTCCTCCAAACTTCTATTGCCTGGTATATTGCCAATCACCAAGTTTCAAATTGGTGCCTTCATACACATGGCCTCAAGGTCCCCACATAATATGGAGTGTCCACCTTTATTCTTGCTATGGGAAACATGCTCACTGTCCCATCAATCAGCACACACACAAATGTACCTTGCCCATCATCAGGCTATTAGATACTATACTGGTTGTAACTGCTGTACCTGGTGTTTTGTAGGACTTTCCCTTTCTTGTTCCCAACATAACCTTCATCTACTGGCATGCTGTAATTTGTTGGCACCTATTGATGTTTGTCACATGCTCCAATCACCACTGGCACTGTTGACCCATTTGCTAATCTGAGCTCACTATCAATCATGCACTGTTTAATACTGGAGATAGCAATTCCTTCTTGTTGTGAATCTGACAAGTTGACTTCATTCTGTTTCTTCTGGAAGCAGCACTCATGGTGACAGTAACTCTTTTCTTGTTTCTTGCCAGCACCATTTTTGTGGTAGCTCCAACTGATTTACCTTGGGATTTCTGCAGTTCATCGTTGATGACAGACTTGCACTCACTTGCAATATGTCCCATTTTATAATAAGCATAGCATCTCTTCTCCTTTTTATCTGTTGACTTCTTCTTATCACCTTTGGTGGTATCCTGCTTCTGGTCAGCCACCCTGGTTTTGACTTTGACTGGTTGGACTTGCCAGTTATACTCCCTTCATAAGCTTCCATATACTGTTCTGCCAGTTTGATCATCTTCTCCATGTCTTTTGGTGCTCTTTCATTTAGGAACAATGACATTTCAGTGGAACACATGATCATGAACTGTTCTTGTATTAGTACATCTGCCAGTCCTTCAAAACAATCTACACATTTGGCCATGTCAGTCCACCTTGAGGAGTATTGGCATAGGCATGCCACAAACTGAAATAGTTTCTCCAGTATCAGGTTTGACTTCTCTAAACTTCTGACAAAAACCTTCCTTGGTAAGTTCATAGTATTTCAGCAAGGCCACTTTTAACTTGTCATAGTCAATGGCATCTTCTGACATCATGCCCACACACACTTTTAGGCCTTTTCCTGTGAGAAGGGGGCTGAGACAGACTGCCCAGTCACCTTTGTTCCAGTTCTGATTGAGCAAATCTTTCATACCTCTCCAGGAAAGCATCCATTTCATCTTTCTGTTCACCAAATTTTGGGCAACTTGGGTCAGCTAACCCTGACCCCCATTGTCATTCTTGGGTCCTCCATCTTTTTGTTGGGTTATCTTGGCAATCTCAGTTTGTGCTCTTGTCCTCTCTATTTCCAGTCTCTCCTTTTCATCTTTCAGTCTTTCTTCCTCTCTTCTCTGCCTATGCTATTCTCTCTCTCTCTCTAGGTCTTGTTGTTGTTTAACATTTCCATCTTTAAGTAAAAGTATCTCAGCAGCTCTCACTATTCACTACACTACACAGTCGACATAGTTATATAGTGTGGTTGTGAACTGTTCAATATTTCTGCCACTACAACAACTGCATATACAAGCCTATTTCTGCTATCATTCATGTCTGCTTCTACCACTGTATGATCCTGGCTGGCTAACTAATGTCAGGATTTTATATATGGTTGAGAAGGATTCTTTACAGCAAGTGTCTTTGACTTGTTGGCAATAAATTTCAAAAATAAGCAGACAGTACACTTCTTTTAAACTAATATATTAAAAACAATCAAAGATATATACAAATGTTCATTACACAGTTAGTCACCACAGTTGTATCCAGGTTTTAATAGTTAGACACAGTTCAAAGGGCATTAAAACAATAAACTTTAAGTATTAACAGATGTATATTGTTACAAGAGTTAAGCTACTTAGGATACTCAAGTGTAGTTTCATGTTACAATGTGAAGTCATTCTAGAAAAAAAAAAAGGACTCTTTAGATTTCATATTTTTTTTATAGTGATTACAAGGTCATTCAAATTGACCAACCTTGACAGATAAAATATAAAGTTTTACTGAAAAAAATGTTTGAAATTTAATTTGGAGGTTTGGAGATTATGGAAGAAAAGGTATTTTTATCTTAACATGGAAATCACTTTGCACTTGGAGCAGTCAACACTAACTCCATATATTTATCATGAAATTTTTAGTGACAATACTTCATCAAATATTCTGATTTTTTTTGTCTATCAATGTCATAGTATTAAAATTATAAGTCAATTTGGGGTCACAAACTTGGCCAGATCGTCGAAGCCCATAGTAAGATCATTAAGTTATATATTTTTTAATGTAAATCTCCAATCTATGTAAAAGCAAGTATTTGTTTATTCATAACACCGTGTTCCAACAATGGCTTTTATGTTATGTTACTAAAAAACAAAAGCACAAGTTTGTAACTAGTAAGGGATATTATAGAGTGGTTTTAAATATTATTGGATGTAATAGCATTTTTTTTCACTGTTATGGGATGTTGTAGTTTCTTAATACGATAAAAACTCTATAACCCGAGCACTTTCAAAAAGTTAATACTTCTTTTTCATGGGCAAACTGGAAATAGTGGTGTAAACAAACGAGTGATACATAAAGGGATTTGAGTGACATCATGAAGACCACCAGGGCTTATCCAGTAAGTGTCTTTCATTTCAGGTGCAAAATGGTCAAAAACGAGAGTGTTATTTAATATGAGGAAGAAAAACTATATTTAAGTGTTGTTAAAGTAAAATAAAGGTAACGCATGGAGATGGACTGAAAAATAATTTAAAGCTGATCAATTTCTAAAAACAGGCATGGAAAATTATCATAAATAAACAGTAAGTATTAGAAAGATTATGGGTACACATTGAGAGTTCACACTTCATAAAAAACAAAATACATAAATATAAATTATTTTTCTGAGAGAGAAAAAAACCAATGATCAGAGATCACCAATTCCAGGGTCTAGATTTATTCCACAAGGTTGAACTGTATTTAGATTAGCAATCTAATAAGCTTCTTTTATCTCTCTCTATCAACTTTAGTTTTAAAGTTAGTTTCAATGCTAATTGTTAATAGAATGACAGTGTTTAGCAACAGGGAGATATTTTTCGATGTTAATAGAAGACTTATGGCTGTTGAAGTGCTCTCTAAGAGTCTTTTCGGTATGCCCTACATACTGGCAATTTCATTTTTTACACTGTATAAGGTAAATTGTATTCTGTGTTCCACAAATGATTTCTTCAGAAATTTTAAAGTTTCTCTGGTTGTGCTTGTCAGAAAAAGCCTCTAACTATATTACATGATCTATAACCATTCTTTGGTGGGGTGTAATTCACTTTTATATGAAGAAGGATATTTTTTATACTTCTTTTCTGGAAGGAGACAACAGAAACTTCCGGAAATATCTGTTCAATGAGATCATTAAATTGTATAAAATGGAAATTTTTTTTTTTACAAAAGGCACAAAACATTTCTGAGTTTAAAGTGATAAGTAATAACAAGAGGAATTCTATTTGAAACTTCAGTATTACTCTGTGTTAGGATGTTTTTCCACTGAGTGTTGTTAACTTTTTTGATTTGTCTGTCAATTTCAGTTTCTTTAGATCCTCTTTGTTACGCGATTTGTTTTAGATCCTTCGTGTGTTTTCTGTAATCTGTTTCATCTGAACAGATCTTTATTCTAAGAGCTTGAATGTAGGTATTGTGGTCTGTCTGTAGGATTGTTCTACAATTCAGTGTGTAAAATTCCATCATTTATAAAGAAAGTTAACTTGGGTAGGAGAGTAATCAAAGGTAAACTTGATTCTTTGGTGAAATGATTCAAAAATGTGAGATCTATGTAATGTTTCAATATACAAGATTTTACTGGTCTTAGTTGTAAAAGCTGGCTTTCAATATGACACACAATAAGATTGGCATAATTGGGAGCCATTTTGGTACCCATTGAAGTACTGTTAACCTCAAGGTAATGTTTGTTATTGAGTTCTAAGTTGTTCAGAGTTAAGATCAGTTACTGTTTAAGATTCTGATGAGTTAGAAAGGGTGGGTTAAGGTGGACTTTTAGAGTTTCTAATCCTTCATCATGAGGAATATTAGTGTAAAGAGAAGAAATATCCATTGTACAAAGAAGACCATTAGTCGGTAATTGTCCACTGGTATTGATATCTATGATATTAACCAGATAACAACTATGTATTTCAGACTTAAGCACATTGCATAACTCTTGTTACAGTTCTTTCAATAATATAGCCAGTAGATAAAGTTGTTTAACCTGATGACTGCCAGTGCACTCTTTAAATTCCCTTATATATTATCTCAGTTTTTATTCCTTTATTTAAAAAGAAACCTCTAAAACAATAATTAAAACTGCAGTTTTTTTTGTACAGGTGCTATCATGGTTACAATTATCATTTATAAAGTTGATAGTGTAGAAGCGGTATGTGTAATTTAGACATTTCCATTCAGATATTCAAAGAACACTCTATTTAGCTTATTTATGAGAAACTCTAGTCTTGTGTGTTCAAAGAAAAGATTGTAAATATTCTTTCAGTTCAAGATAAACCATGCCCACTTTCAAAGTAAAAGGTGTGTTTCTAAAACAGTTTTAAATTGAATGGCATGTCTATACCCAATAGAAAGAGCTTTGCCAAGATAATCAGCTTTCATAAAGGTAGCGTGTACACACACCATTTGTCAGGGGCTAAACCATCTCTGCCAGTGTTAAAGTTATATCACCTGTGGGCATCTGTTGACAAAAATAATCAAAGATAAAGAAAACGAAAGAAAAATAAACTAAGTGAAAACGTCAAATTATGCATATGAACAAAAAAAATATTTTTTTAGATTATTCAATGAAGAGCTAAAAGGTATGTATATATTTCCATTTCTTAATTTTTAACATTTCAATGCACTGTATATTGATGATAATAGCTAGAGTTAGTGATGTTGCAGTGGAAATAGCAAATAAAATAAACATATTTACCTTTAAAAAAACTTGATATTCACTTAGAAGGTTCGAGAGATTTTGCAATTGAAATGTGAAAATTGTAAGACAAAAATAGTAATTTTATACTTAACACCTGCATATATTATCTCACCTAGATAGGGACAGTGGGAATCTCGTGAATTCAATAACAAACATTACCTTCAGGTTAACAGTACTTAAATGGGTACTAAATAAAACTAGTGGATGAAATTGTCTGAAATTTGACAAGAACTTTCCTAAAAGTATGTAGTTAAAAAAATTAAACATTTAATTTTGATTTTTTTCTACTATTTCGAATAAAAACATGTTATTTATTGTAGTAATTTGCCTTGGACTCTGAATAGTTCACCCACAAGGTTATTTTCAGGTTACATATAAAAATAATATTTATTATCTTACACTTTTCCCATTTCACTTGCATAATCTCTAATTGATTTTTAAGGTACTTGCTTATACCTTATTTTCCATTTTCCCTAAAATATCACTAACTCTAGCTATTATCATCAACGTATGGTGCAATGAAATATTTACAATAAGGAAATAAAAATATGTGCATATCTTTAACTTTTCATTGAATAATCATAAAACATTTTCTTTAGGTTATATAATAATTTCACATCTTTACCTTTTAACTTATAGTAAATTTTTCTTTATTATTTTCCTTTCCTATTCTTTATCATTGATTATTTATGTCGACAAACATCAACGGCATTCCATGGATGATGTTACATTATCTTTGGCAGACAGTTTAGCCTGCAGGAAGTTTTTGCCCTTGCTTATTTATAAAACACACGTGAATGAGGAAAAGCACAATATAAATTTAAAAAATCATTAGGCCTTTCAAATATGAATTTTAAAACACAAATAATATGCAATTAACTAAAGTATAAAAATAAAATCTAAAAGCAATTTAATTGGCTATCAAACTAATATGTCTAATATGAGAAAAAACTAGCCAAGTCCTAGGGACAGCAATTTCCAACAATGCACTTAGCAACTTTATGCCTTCGTAGTTAGCGAATCCATTGCATCTCACTTTGAAAATGTATGGGAAATATATTCTGAAATGTGCTAATTCTATTGGTCATAAGCATGTCTACTGACAGAGGCAAGATTTTACAATGTCATTCTTGGAACTAAGTACTTAATAATTTCTTTTAAATGCACTGATAGTAAAGTGGTTTCATTAAATTCTGAATGTAACTCAGTAACAATTTGAGATGCACTCATAAGGGAATTTAAAGAGTGCACCGGTAGTCATTACGTTAAACAATTTTATCTACTGGTTATATTATTGGAAAGAACTTTAACAAATTATGCAACGTGCTTAAGTCTGCAGTTGTCACTCTTATCAGTTTAATATCATAGAAGATATCAATACCAATGGACACTTACCATCTAATGGTCTTTGCACAATGGACATTTCTTCCTTTTACACTAATATTCCACATGATGAAGGATTAAAAGTCCACCTTAACCCTTTCTAACTCATCAAAATCTCCAACATTAACTGATCTTGCCAGCCTTGTCTTAACTCTGAACAACTTAGAATTCAATAACAAACATTACCTTTAGGTTAACAGTACTTAAGTGGGTACTAAAATGGCTCCCAATTATGCCATGTTTTCATTGATCATATTGAAAGTCAGCTTTTACAACTAAGACCTGTAAAACATCATATATAGAAATTTTACATAGATCACACATTTTTGAATCACTTAAAGAATTTATCTCAGATGCAAACACCGACTTGTAGAACAATCCTACAGATAGACCACAATACCTTCACTATAAAAGCTGTCACCCCATTCACACTAAATGGAACATTACCTATATTCAAGCTCTTGGAATAAAGATGATCTGTTCAGATGATACAGATTACAGAAAACACACGAAGGATCTAAAACAAATCACGTAACAAAAAGGATCTAAAGATACCGAAATTGACAGACAAATCAAAAAAGCTAACAACATCAGTGGAAAAACATCCTAAAACAGAGTAATACTGAGGTTTCAAATAGAATTCCTCTTGTTATTACTATTCACTTTAAACTCCAAAATGTTTTGTGCCTTTTATAAAAAACATTTCCACCTCATACAATTTAATGATCTCCTTGAACAGATATTTCCAGAAGTTTATGTTGTCTCCTTCCAGAAAAGAAGTATAAAAAATATCCTTCTTCATATAAAAGTGAATTACACCCCACCAAAGAATGGTTATAGATCATGTAATATAGTTAGAGGCTTTTTCTGATAAGCACAACCAGAGAAACTTTAAAATTTCTGAAGAAATCATTTGTGGAACACAGAATACAATTTACCTTATACAGTGTATAAAATGAAATTGCCAGTATGTAGGGCATACCCAAAAGACTCTTAGAGAGCACTTCAACAACCATAAGTCTTCTATTAACATTGAAAAATATCTCCCTGTTGCTCAACACTTTAACCAACCCAATCATTCTATTAACGATGTTACTCTCATTAGCATTGAAACCAACTTTAAAACTAAAGCTGATAGAGAGAGATAAAAAAAGATTATTGGATTGCTAGTATAAATGCAGTTCAACCTTGTGGAATAAATCTAGACCCTGGAATTGGTGATCTCTGATCATTGGTTTTTCTCTCTCAGAAAAATAATTTACATTTATGTATTTTGTTTTTTATGAAGTGTGAACTCTCAATGTGTACCCCTAATCTTTCTAATACTTACTGTTTATTTATGATAAATTTCCATGCCTGTTTTTAGAAATTGACCAGCTTTAAATTCTTTTTCAGTCAGTCTCCATGCGTTACCTTTATTTTACTTTAACAACACTTAAATATAGTTTTTCTTCACCAATTCAATGGGAAAATATCTGTAACACCTTTTTAAATAACAATCTCATTTTTGGCCTTATTGCACCAAAAATGAGACGCTTACTACAGTACATTGAAAAATAAACAAAAACACTTACTGGAAGTGCAAGTAACCTA
>NW_013666628.1:211060-211953 GCF_000517525.1 Limulus polyphemus | reverse complement strand
CCCTGAAGAAGAAAGGTCCACTTTTTGAATGTGCTCGTGTTATAGGGTTTTTATCATTTCAAGTTAAGTTTCTTCAACATGTTTTTCTGACATCATGAATGGGATGATATATAGTACTTTTACATATTATGAGATGTTATAAAATGATTTTAGTTGTTATGGGATGTTATAGTTTTTTTAACTGTTGTATGTTATGTTTTTTACCTACTATGTGATGTTAGTCATTTTAAAACTATTATGGGATGTTACAGTGTGTATTTTAACTATTATGGAATGTTACAGATTGGTTTTTAAACTATAATAGGATGTCGTAGTGGTTTTTTTAACCACTAAGGGATGTTATAGGTTGGTTTAATTATCACGGGATGTTACAGGAATGCACTTATTAATATTATGGATGTTATAGTGATTTATACTTTAAAAACCAGTAAGTTAAAGGAAAGGTTTTTTCAGTTATAGTTTTTTTTTTAAAGTACAACCTGATATTGTTATTAGTTTATGTACTGAAATTTTAAAATCAAATGTCTAAATAGAGAAACAAAATATTTTTAATTTCTTCATTTAGTGTCTGTGTTGATTAAAAAGGTTTGTCTTTTTGTTTTTTTCTAAACTACAGTGATATGTCAGCATATTAGGAAATATATATAATGAACGTAAGAGAGAACTATCAACAACTTATGAATGAGAGGATGTGACAGAAGGGGTCTGATTTTCTATTCGATAGCTCTGTAACCAAACAAAATTGAAGACTATCAAAATTATGGTTTGTCTGAGCAATAACAATTTTATAGATAGTAATTTACGTTTAATTTCCAACTTTTTCGAGGGGTGGTGGATAAAATAGGGATGATGACATACCAAGAGAAAATGTGTCATGTGGGTCACACTAGTGG
>NW_013666628.1:181840-210060 GCF_000517525.1 Limulus polyphemus | reverse complement strand
GTATAGGATGCAAGCAGATTTTGACATCAAATTTTGGGGGGGAAAGTGTCTTATACACCGAAAAATACGGTATATATATTCATAATTTTAGTTTTTTTGTCAGCAAGATGATATTCTGTAGATGTATGTTTTAGCATTATATTCAAATTCATTTGGTTTTCACTTTTGTCAAATATGTTTATGAAAATAAAATCATATTAAACTATATGGAAAACTTCAGTAACTACTTTTTAAGAGTTCTGCAGTGTTATTTTTTAAGTACTGCTGACAGACTAACCTTAACTAAATTGGCCAGCTTTTTAACAAAAGTGAAAGTTCATTCAAAATAAGTTTGGCCAGCTTTTTAACAAAAGTGAAAGTTCATTCAAAATAAGTTTTAGCTACATATGTCAAAATTTATGACAATATGGTTAAAAAGCTCTATGAGGTATGCTATTTATCAAGTTCAAAGGAATGAATACACTGTCTAGGTATATTGAAATAATAAAAACAAGGATTGTAGACTATGTATGATATTTAAGAAAACAATTTTTAATATTCCATCATACTTAGTAAAATTGTACAGTACTTAAGAAAATTTTAATTAAAAATAAAGACAATGTACAGAATTAGGAATGAAAGATATAAACCCTCTGTAAAAAAATGTCAAAAAGTGGCAAAAACCTAATTTGATTATTTTATGTCCTAACTAACTAATGTTTTTCAGTTATGTTCATTCTATTTTCTTTAGTAAAAAAACATTATCATACTCGATGTATCCAGCACTGCCAGACTTTCTCTTGTAAAAATTAGGATCTAAACTGATATTCTAATTTGCATTGAAAAGGGAGTTCTAAAGAGCTCAAAATGCATCTCAGTCCAACTCATATCCTAGAGCTTCTAGGAGCCTCAGGCTACCACTGGACCCTTTGCCTCTAATGGCTGGACCACTCAAACCACAAATTTAAGAATCACCCCAACATACAGCATGGCTACAGGCCTCCACAGTAAGATTGCCTGTACTTCTATATGCATTGTATCAGAGTGGCACTTTCCAATTGTTGGATGACTGCTAATCACAGTATAAACTATCACCATGTGAATATACTTTGGTGCAATTAATTTTAACCTAATAAAAATATATAATTCCTGTAGCATTTGCCTTTCATATCCTTTTCTCACACCTTTTCCATGATTATATCCAATACGGCATATTCAAATTCTTCAGCCTTTTAAGTAAAAAACTGCAGGTTTCACAAATCTGTAACATCTTCCTCTCTGGTAATCCTTTGTGTTTTTCAACTCAACGTGTATTACATTTTTTTTTTTATGTTGTCAAACATAATAAACTGCTGTCAATCATACCAAAGTGCTTCAATGCTTTCTTCCAATATTTCTTTGCTTTTACTAGAATTACTTTAGTCATTCAATATTGAGCTTCCCAAGGAATACAAAGGAAAATTTACTATTATTCCCAGGAACAGTATTTTCTTGTTAGCTGTTATATTTAGAGTTAAGCTCTCTTGCTCTATTCTTGCAATTACTAAAATATTTTTCCCATTCTTTATTTCACATATATCCTAAGTATCACTGCTGGATAAAAAGAACTATACTAATTTCATTTAATCCTTAACATAATGTTGACATTTCTTCTTCAAGTTTTAAACTTTATTTAATATTGCCTTGAAAACTTCTTATTCTTTTCCAGTCCTACTCACATATTTTATTTTCAAAGAATATTTGATATGTTTCATTACTCTGTTTTTTATTTGGTAAACAATATTACTCAGAATTTTTACAGTTCACTTTAAAATGTTCACTTGCTTTCCTTTTTATAAACATACACAAAATAAATACTATGCTGTATTAAAACATTTGTTCCTTCAAAATGTCTCAGAATGATTTTTCTAAACATTATGAAAAGAAACACATTTATAAACCATTCTAGCCAAATACCATCAAGTCCTACTTTTCATTATCTGTTGTTAACATAAATGAAATTCTTTAACACTTCATATAAATCAAAAATATCAATCCCACCTGAAATAAAATTCATTTTTTGGGACAAATAAATCTTTGCATACTATTTAATTGATACAGATCATAAACATATCAAAAAAGTCCAATAACACTGAAACACATCATAACTACCTATGCTATGCCAATAACTAAAATAATTTAAGTTGCTCACCTTCTGCTTTTCAATGCTTGATGCTGATATGAAAACAGTTTACAATCTAAGCAAATCTTTTGGTTTTGGATACTACTGCTTCAAACAATCACAACATAAAATATTGGAATTTACTGTATGTGAAGTACATTTCAAAGATAATGCTATACATAATTATGTCTTTAGATTTCATTTAAGTGAAATTGTTTATTGCAAAATGTGAAAAACAGGAAATATTTTGAATTGGTGTTAGTGTTTCTGTAGAAAAAGAATTGAAGTATCAAAATTTACACTATAAAAAGGAGCTATGAAAACACTAGATTACTCTACCTTATCAAATACTGTTTTGTCACTGTGCCATCTCATCACAGTTTCCAACATGGAACACAAAAAGCGACCATATCTGTTAGCTTCATTTTCAGTGCAGGATGTAACTGTGTAAGTGATATCACAAAATATCTGAAAAAAATTCCTACATTAAAATAGTGAATAAAATCAACATTCAAATAACTAAAAAATATATTCATATTAGAGTAACCAATTTTATTTCCTGTACCAATACAGTGTTTGAGCTAATTTACATGTGTAATGCATCCAATAATTTCAAGTTGGATAGCAAAACCTTTCAGCTTCTTTTTTTAGATATAACAGAGTACAAAATGTGTGGATAAACAAAATCCATATTACTTGTTACCGCAATATGATTGATTAATTTACATGTATATTAAAATTAATCTATTACTCAGTGCTGCATGGAAGCTGCTTCAACTTTTTCCTAAGTATGCAATTTGCTTTTTTCCAAATAATAGAAAACATTAGTTTAACTACAGTATTTATGTACATTTCATCATATTTTCAAACACAGACACAACAAACTTTAGTATTCCCATCTTGATCTCACATAATTTTATTTGCTTAACAATGAACATAATTTATTTTAATGAACTTGTACAACAAACCATAGTCTAATTTTCCAGCATGTGAAAAGATGATAATGAAGTATCTTTTGGGATAAAATATACAGAACATTTATCAAAAATATGTGATGCTGAAAATGACAGCACATGGTCTAAAACCTTATATAAGTTTACATGTAATATGAAGCCAAAGTATTTTTCTTTATCTACTGGGTAAATTCAAATTACGAGTCTTATTAAACAATAACTGTATGTAATCTATGCAAAAAAAGTTGGACAGAATAATTATTCAAAGAGTTAATCTTCTAGTTCCTAACAAATATACCTTCAAAAATGACAAGAAAGCTTTTTTATTAAGTTAAAATCAATTTACTCCAATGGTTGTGCAATAAATAAATAGTTCAATTAGCTGCATTATCTGATCACTGAGTATCACATAAATAGGAAGAGCCTTATCTATCTTAAATAAAACAGGCATGATATGGTTACAACTTTTTCTCAAAATTTTAATGTAATGAAGGCATGTTGCTTTGATTTTAATGATTAGTCAACACAATAAATCATCAGAAACACAATGCATGCATTACAATTTGTTGAATCATTCCAAACAGAAATATATCATATCAAAGAAGAGAGATTAGGTTTCTTCAACATGTAGATAAAGTGGGGGAAACAAAAAGTATACAGCATAATTTGCATCAAGTTTATAATTTATTTTTAACACAGGCTGTATTATCTATAACTTATCAAAATTTATTGACAGGAAACTGCAACACCTACTCTATCATAACAAATCAAAGTAGAAAAGTTGGGTGTCTTCAATGTATGGATTAGGTGAACAAACGCAGCACAATATATAGCATCAGTAGCTGTAAAGATGCAGCGAGGAAATATACACAGCTGTAAGAACTGAGTGATGGTCTCATTCTTTGCAGATCCTAAAAGAAATACATTAATAGAACAAAAACTTGAAATTGTATATTCAATACTAGATCATTTGATCACAATAACTAAAACCAGTGTGTTACAACATACTGAAATTTTACTATTTTATGGTTATAAACAACATAAATGAAAAACCCAAGATAGTAAAAAAATTTCTTAGCTAATGCTACTGATATGAAGAGGTTTACAAAAAACATACTTGACTGAAACCATGTATCTTTCTCTTTTTTAAGCCGTGCTAAAACTTTTACTGTATGTTCTTGTTGTCGTTTTTCTTCTTCTGCAAGCTTCTCAATCAAAGCTTGGCACCTCTCTTTCTCTTTTTTCTTTTTGCTCTGGACCTAGGAAACAAATACTTAAGTGCAATTATTTTTGAGCCAATAGTTACAGAAGTATAATACATGACAATAAAGTACTTCTTCTCTGGGTCACCAAATATATAAAAGAGAAAGAAAATAATGACATTTTTTGGACAAACATCATGTAAAACACTGTGAGCCAACAAATACACAAGCATGGTACAGAGTGAAAGAAACACCTCTTATGGTTCAATAAATAAATAAGTACAAGATACGTAGTACAAAACATCAGTTTGTTAGACTTTTATTCATCCTCTGTATGGAGTACCACAGATCCAGAAACCAAATCTATTATTTCAGACATTAACAGTTTCAAACTAGGTTTATTACTATGGATTATTAGTACTAGTGTTCAATACCTGTGGGGTTCAAAGCCCTCTCATTATTTATAAAGGCCCCAGTAAACCAATAAAAGTCCTCCAATATCCCAATTGCTTCTTTAGTTTATACCAAGAGGGGGACCCATTTCTAAAAGAGAAAAGTTATAACATCTACTCATGGTACCTTTACCCTTTACATATGGCTAGGGGTTAGAGGGCATGTCATCATGTTTCAAAGTGCATGTCATCACCTTTTGTAGACTTACATCCAAAATTTTATTAACTCTATCAACACAGGCTCAATCAATTTGACCAATCACGTAACCTCTTTGTACTCGTTTAAAGTCTTTATAGATTTAATACTTCTAACTTTCAATTTAGTGTGTATATCTTCACCAAATTTGGCAGTCTTTCAGTTAATATTACAAGTCATTCACAAACAAAAAAAATCATATTTTTTAATGAAGTATATTTAATAAAACAAAATAAAGATTTGTCCATGAATATATTGAGTATTTGTTTTGAATAGTCCGTGTGCAAAGTAATTTTCATTTTAAAATTTAAAATATTTTTTCTCATCTCTAAATCTCAAATTTCGTTTGTGTAATCCCTAAAACCTTCTAAATGCATTTTAAACGTTTTTTTCAGTACAACTTTATAGTTTATCTGTTATTTTCTCTACCCTATCTCAAAACAGGATCCATCAATTCAACCAATTTCATAACCACAAAAAAAAATCAAAATAAATCTAAATTACCCTTTTTTCTTTCTAGAATGACTTCAAATTGTAAAATCAAACTACATTCATTTATTTTATGTAGATTTAAGTTCGCAACAGTATATATCTATTTATAATAAAATTTTATTTTTTCATAGCCCTTTGAACCATGTCTAACAACCATCCACACCATTATAAGTTACAAATCACTTGAGGAATGTGCAGCCCACATTACTCTAATGAATTAGCTGGTTGCATGTGTGCCTCATGAAACATTTTTATTATAACATTATTATTATTATTTATTTTACCTAATCTAATCTTAACTAACCTAAAAGGTTCCCTATTTTTACATTTTAGTTACTTTTATAATTAGACAAAGAATAAACATGAAAAACAAGAAATAAAATACTAAACCAATCTTCTTTTTTGCCATCGTTTGTTGAAGAAAGTTAACCCTAATTTTTATACTAATGATAGTAATGCACTAAATAATTTGTATTTAATTACATAATGCACCAAAGAATGTACACTAATAACATGCAAAAAGTAAACAAATTCCCTTACTTCTCAAAAATTTTCTGGCTTTCTAGCTATGCAACAAGAGTCATTACAAATTCATCCAAGCTAGTCATTAACTTTCTCATGGGAACGATGAGTGAAATTGACATTTAACCATTCAGAACATAATGTTACACAAAACGTCATTTGATAGATGAAAACCTTGACTTTCTATTGGTTATAGGTAATATATAATTAAACATAAGAGAGAACTATTAACGAATTCTGAAAGAGAGGAGTAACAGGTAGATGTGGCAGGAGGGGTCTGATTTTCTAATCGATAGCTCTGTAACCAAACAAAATTGAAGACTATATAAATCATGG
This sequence comes from Limulus polyphemus, assembly GCF_000517525.1. Classification (NCBI taxonomy): domain Eukaryota; kingdom Metazoa; phylum Arthropoda; class Merostomata; order Xiphosura; family Limulidae; genus Limulus; species Limulus polyphemus. Next base: position 203,767 of record NW_013666628.1, on the reverse strand, counting down.
TTTGTCTAAGCAATGATAATTTTATAGTGAGTAATTTATATTGAATTTCATACTTTTTGGAGAGGTAATGGATAAAATAAAGAGAAGTTACCTTGATGAAATCTGTCAAGTGTGTCATACTAGGGCCAATTAGAATAGCATAAAATCTTAGCTAATAATCCATATTTTAATAGTATACAAGTTTTAAGTTCTTAATTTTACAAGGCAATATTTAAAAAAATCCTGAATTTTTATAACATAAACAAAAAGTAGTATAATAAATTTTGAATGTAAGACACTAAAACTTTGTGTCATGAGCAGTAAAGGATACCTGGGGTGATAGGGTTAATGTATATATTGATAACTTTTGTTCTTTTTTTGTTTTGAATTTCACACAAAGCTATTTGAGAGCTATCTGTGCTAGCTATTCTTAAATTTAGCAGTGATAAACTAGAGGGAAGGCAGTTAATCATCACCAACCACAGCCAATTTTTCAGCTACTCTTTTCACCAATGAATAGTGGGATTGTCATGTTTTAATGACCCATGGCTGAGAGGGCAGGCACATCATGTGATGGGGAATCGAACCTGCAGCCCATAGATTGTGAGTCAAGCATCCTAAACACCAGACCATGTCAGGCTCATATTGATAACAAAGTTTTTAAATAAAATATTGAATGTAACTGTAAAAGGACACGGTACACACACTTTGAATAGCCAAGATTATAGTGATAAACTGCATCCCAATATTTGTAATCTTACTATAGATGATGTAGCATGTATGTTAGTATCTATGTATGTAACGAAAACTCCTGTGCCATCTGTTGAATGGCACAACAAACAAAAGTCCATAAAAAAATTCACATTTTGAGTATTCAAGATTCACACAATTAGAAAAGTAACTGTGGTATGCAACAACTATTTCTTTATAATAGAACAATTTTAAATAAAAGTACTCTCCTCACAACAGGTATACGACTCTCACTACAACTGTATATGAGGGTTTCTGCTAGTACTACTAATTAAGCTTTCTCTTTCAGATGATTTTTTATGCACATACAATTTCTGTTTGATACAAGCTTTCATTTAAAATATATCTCTTTTTCATCACTATCAATAGCATATTTATGATATTAAGTAGCTAGTTCTTTATATTCAAATTATAAAACAGAAGCTAATTTTTTATGTAACTTCCAAATTGAATAAAAAAGATTTTCTGAACTGCTCCATTCTTGATCAAAATATTTATTTTTCAACCAAACTTTCTACTTCCTAGAAATAATATTTGTGATTAATTTCCCACAAACCTGTTTGAATTCATCTGTGTGAGTTGATTCAATAGTTGGTTCCTAGAACAAGAATAAGTTAGTGTATTAGGTCAAGTACTCTTATACCAGAGAACTACGCTCCTTCATAGGTTATCAGAGACAGAGAGCAAGCTGTATAAAAAGCATTTGCATGGAACACATTAGTTAGTTATTATAAGTAAAAGAAATAGCCACAAAACTAGAGTCAGGAATTTATATACCTAAGGAAAATTTCAGTACATAATAGTATGCTGGAAATATGTTTTTAAGTATTTCTAGTAAATATACAGATTGGAAATCTCTTATTTGTAAAAAGGTCTTGGGTTTTTGATTTTTCAGTGTGTTATTTTTCAGATGTTGCATTGATTAATAAAATTAACTAATTTGTGGTAGAATTAGTCAATGGCAGTAAAAACTGGTTAGATATGCTAAGCATTAAATCAAATAATTCAGCACTTTATATCTCATTATGACTGATTTATGAGTGTTTAAATTAAAACCACAGATCCGAAGATTTTGTGCAATCACATCATCTATTATTATTTTACAGTATTATCATTTATAAAATAATTTTTTTGGTTGTTTTTCTTTGTGCAAGGCTACACAGTTGGCTATCTGCCCTCTGTACATCATGGGGATTTTAACACACTGATTGCCAACTCTTATAGCATATACCACACCCATTTGCATGTGCAAACACTTAATATTCAAGTATATCTATAAGCAATGCCCAGATTAAAATACAAACAGACAATAGCAGTGATAACCAGTCTAGTGATGGTGGTGACCCAATGGTTTTGCCAGACTCTATATTTTTCAAATAATGACAATGCAGTACCAGCAGCATGTGCAAGACCTAGACTTTATGGGATCCATACCAGAGGACCATATGGCTGTGAGTGTAAGACAAGAGGTGATGGATGTGGTTCTGCTACACCAGTTCGTGATAGAAGAGCAGCTCCTGTTCAGAATAGAGGAGCAGTTGCAGGTGTGAATCCTAGTGTCCCATTGCATAACTGGTCAAACGTTGTGCAAGATCCACCCAATTTCGCTTTTTGGTCTTAGAATTAATTTACAAGATGCTTCACCTGGTTATTATTATGACTTATTCCTGACTCCACGATTATTAGATACCATGATCACAGAAACAAATTAATATGAGACAGCCAAAATCAACAAACTGCAGTCATTGTGAAGAAAACCATGTCTAAAATACTAAAAGCACACAGATGCAACAGAAATGAAAAATATTTCTAGCCTTGTTAATTCACATGGATCAAAACAACCTACTTATCTTGGAGTACTTCTTGAGTACTGATATTCTGTAAAATACATCTTTTACTGGTGTTAGAAGTCACAACTACTTCCAAATCTCTTACGTTTTTAGCATTTCATATACAATTCTCAACTTCACAATGATCGTTTGTATAAGGTATGATCTCTCCTGGATCATTCCAATAATAAAATGATCCATATTTACTACTCAAGAAAGGATTTTTGCATCGACGTGTCCATGGTACTTTGGCGTGGTAGGCTCTTGTTTTGATATATCAAAAATAAATACCGAAAAGATGGAATCAATCTCTATGAACTATGAGAATCTCAAGGTCTGATGCCAAAAATTTACATATATTCTGGAACTAGTCTTGATCATAATGCCAGCTTGGGACAAGCTGCAGCCATTGTACTTGAACTGTTGGCTGATTACCCTGACAAAGGTCATGTTGTGTTCACAGATGAATATTACAGTTCCATTGGTCTGGTGAGAAAACTGACTGAGCAATCAACTTGCATACGTGGAACGCTCTGATTTGATCATAAAGAAAATTCAAAAGCTGTAGTCCAGAAAAGGTTGAAGAAGGGGGGAATATGAATGGAAGCAATCAGACTCGGTGGTAGTTTGTAAATGGAAAGACGAATGGAAGTGCTCACAATAAGCAACATAAACAGAGTGGAGATAATTGATGTTATGAATCAGAATACTAAAATTTTGAAGAAACCCAATATAGTCAGATTACAACAATGGCATGTCCAGTATATACAGATCTCACTAGATGTTGTTATATTACTCAGCTCTACGTAAGACAACATGATAGTACAAGAAGATTGCCATTCACATCATCGAGATATATATTCTGAACGTTCACATCCCATACAATTACAATAGAAGGCAGGAAATGAAACTGTTGAATTATCATGTCCATGTAACAATTCATATGCTAGGTAATACCATGGAGGACCTTCAAGGCTAGGGGCAATATGCACCCACCAATTCCATTGCCATCAGTTGAATCGTTTCACTGTCTAACATGTTTGCCACCCACAGAAAAGAAATAGAATCAAACCAAACCATGTCTGCACAAAGGCTGCTAGGGGATGAGAAACCCTCACATTTGTGATTTTTACCCTCAAAAATAAGTCCTATCAATTGATAAATGATTCAAAGAACACCATGTGCCTCAATTACAGACAGATAAACAAGAAAACAAAGAGACATTTATAATCATTTACTGGACATTTTGTGATAATAATGTGAGATCTTGTTAGTTCATGAAATACTGAAAGAATGAAATCATAGATTTGAAAATGTTTATTGATTATCAATTGCTTATTGAGTCACCTGATAAAACAATATCATGGATCATGTAAAATAAACGTATTTCAGTTACAATTATAGTTTCACATTCTAAGCATCTCTTCTTTAGTCTTAGTTATGTTGAAGTGAGCTTTGTGGAAATATCATGTTTGCGCTTTAGTGAATTTCATAAGCAATACAATACAATTCACTAATTTGTAAGAAACTATAGACTTTGTATTTGGACATCACAAACATCTGATTTGAACCAATGCTGCTTTCATCATAAAACAATTTGGGTTTCTATGCAATGGGTGCATCCAGCAGAAAAAAATCTCCATGGCAATTTAGCAAAGCTGAGCACTCTACAGTGCCAAATTTTAACAAAAATGCATTGTATTTAGTCTCCTTTGCTTAAAAGCAAAAGTAATACAATTTTCCTTAATGAAATCATAAAAGACTATCATAAACAGCCAATTGGACCCTCACATTGCATATATGCTATGATCAAAAACACTGGATTGACTGCACATTTTGTATTTATTCATTAATATTTTCAGGAAAATTACCATTGAATTATTTCAATGGGCATCTGATAGTTATTGTTATAAAAGTAACTAATACATAAAACTTTGAAAGTTATTAGATAAGAGAAATTAAATGCAAAAAATTTAATAAAAACAAATACTCAATAGCAAGTTTTGGACACACTATACGTTGTGATTTGATTAAGTGTGTTGGTAACTTGGTGCTGTGTTTACACGATTTCCGTGCCATAAAAATTTGCTTTGGCATTAATCTATGTGGTGGGAAAGAAATACATCAAAATCCCCTGAATATTTCAATTGTACTTTACTAATACATAGTTTGTAATTGTAGGTAACAATATGCAGTCATTCTAGAAAAAAGAGGGTAACTTAGATATATATCAAGTATTGATAGGGTTTAAAGGTTAGTAAGCATAATATGTGACAATTACCATTTAAGTATTTACCTAGGGAGCCAAACCCCATTTTTCACAAAAACATACATGGTTGTGGCATATCTATATACGTATAATCTGTGGTTATCCAGGAACAATATCTATATGCACAACCTTGCCAAAAAGCTACCTAAGTTGGGTATTGGGCTCAAAATAAGTGACCCTTCAATATAAGAAAATGTTAAGAAAAATGTCAATAAAGTTCTATCATCACTTGTTCATTTGTATTTCTCTAAAAAAAATAATGTTGTTATTATTATTTTTGCAAATATGACTTTATAAAACCTTTTAGTGGAAAGAAACATTATTTTTATTACATTTCGAAGCCTCAGGTTCACAGATCATCAGAATGTTCACAGGTGTTCAAGAAAAGGGTAATTAAAAATGTAGCACTGTAGTTTGATATTTCAAAGTGACAAAGTGATGGGATGTACATAGATACATCATATTTTTAAGCTAAAGCATAGTGTTAAAGTATAGAAATAATATTTTGAAAGTTTTTTCAGCTAATGAAGAAAGACAATGAGTGAGGTGGCTAAACAGGGATTTGAAAGAAGTGTATCACTTCAGTCGGAAAAGAAAAGGAATTCAGATGTTGCAGGAACGGACTATACAAATGTATAATATGTCAAGAAAAACTAATAAAAGGGACTATATAATATTCAGCCATCAACTTTTGAAAAGCTGAAACTAGCAATCCTTGACAGACAGGACCCACTGCTATATGTTGCAACCAGACACAGATGAAACTATTTGGTTGGAAAGTAGAAAGCCAAAATGGCATAACAAATGCCAAAATTTCTACCTAAATGAGAAGAGTTACAGGCTTGCTGAGCAAAAAAGACTTGGTGTAGATAAAAAATCTGAATATGACAGCAATAGAGTATCAAAGCCAACTTCATCATGGCATCCCCACTCACACAACAAGCCTTATGAGATGAAAATAGGATGTGTAATATGTAACAAACAGTAGTTCTGAGGAAAGAAACCAGAATGTAATGTCTCTACAAAGGATGGTCAGGAAATAATCATCGATCTCGCTAAAGAGTTGCCAATTCAAGAAATTGCAAGATCTTTAGGATCAGTTCAGTGTCGATCACTACCTTTCGTCCACAGTCTCAGTTGAAGGGATACTACTAGCTTCCTATATTTTACAAGTAAGAGGGACAGGTTGGTTGGTATCCAGCAAGATCAGCATTGATGTCATTGAAGATTTTACATAAACTGATGACTCATCTCTCACTGGTGAGGCTATCAATCAGGCAAGGGACTTGCTGATTGATGTGTACACGAAGAATGTGGAAATGGATGGGTCTAGTCTAGCAGCAATCACAGCAAATAAATTTCTCAACAACAAGACTATGTTAGTGATGCTGCAACCTACTCAAGATGCCTTCATGCACTACCTAAAGAGATATGCTCTGGCCACAATAATTGACAAGACAGCGCACATAGCAAATCCAGGAGTGTCCCCATTCGATGAGCATGGATGCAGAGCTTATACCGGTGCCTGTTACCACACCACTGTGGCCACACAATATGTCAAAGTCAGTCTCATGTGGTGCAAATATGGTTGCAGTAATAACTGCTCCTGTGCCAAGAAAAAAGTACCATGTTATCTAGGGTGCAAGTGCCATGGGTCAGTGGTAAAATGTTCCTGTGCACAGTACTTGGTACAGTTTCATGAAAGTAATGATCCTGAATCTGATGTTGATGATAACTGATCTCTTAATTTTGTTGTGTTCAATATCCATATTTGACATTATGTGCATATATTTATGCGTGTCTGCTTTTGAGATTTACATGTAAATGAGCATTTTTTCTCTAAACATAAGTTATAAAAAGCAGTAGCTGGGAATACTATATATGATATTCATCCTCATGTAGTAGGGAATATCCTGTTGGACTGAATCTAGTTATCTCTAAGTTTATTGCAATGTGTTGACTAAGTATTTCAAGCCTTATCATTGTCAGTGTTAGATAAAATATAACTTGCTGTTAAAGATGTTTTCCCAGTGTCATGTAATAATCAGAATTATCTGGGATAGTTCCCCTAGGCATTGTAACTAAGATTTTGAGTTTATATAACATCAATGTGTTAAAATGGATTTTACAATTATATTTTACTAAACATATTACATGATGTCAATCTAGTAAAGATCCTTTGGCCAAAAAAGATGTAACAATATAGTTCAAGTTAAAATCTAAGGTTAATAAAGACATCTATTACAACTTTAAATTCTCATGTATGTCATCTGTATACATCAAAAGTAGGGTGTCCGAGCGGTAAAAGCTACCATCAAAGACCATGCTGTGAAAAAGCTACAGTAGCTGATCCCTTGGGTTGTGCACCTAGAAAGTATTATTGGGTAATAGTAGTAGAAATGAAATAACATTCACAATCTTTTACAGCAGACCATGTCTGCTCAACCCTCATGGCTCCTTGGGTAATTACAGATTACACTAAATAAAAAAAAATTGAGATAGAGAGAGAAAATATTACACTGGATATATGTTCGGAATTATGAGGAGATAGTGGACCTCCATCCACGTACAATATATGAAATCAACTTTGATCAAATATAAGGGCCATGCACCCCCCAACCAGATAGCTTCATATCAAAGTTCAAACAGAATTACGAGTAGGTTCCCATGGAGGCTGGTGCCACTCCTACTGACATATGGGAAAAACATCAAGGGATCAGAGTAGGAGAGCCTCCAACTTCATCCTCTTCTTCAAGAGTGGAGGAACACACTCAAACACTCGGGAGGAAAAGCCTCTGTCCGCCAACCTAGCAACTGGAAAATGGGGGTGGTAAGGACTCCCTAATTCCATTAGTAGTCTGGGGGGTAATATGTATTGGGGAGCCCTAAGGAACAGTGCTCTGGAAACTGTGCAACAGGTGAACCCAATTAGCTACATTTTTAAAAGCAAACCGATCCTGATTTATTCAACCTGAAGATTGGCAGGATCCCCTTTAGTATAACTCATGATAGTCCATGAGTATTGGTGCATAATACCATCCGGTAGGCATCTAGATGGTTTTATGGAACACTCCATTTTGACAGAGCCTGTGCAACCTGTAGTAATTATAGTGAAATTACAATGCAGGATTGAAAAGAGAAAGCATACTTGCCTGAGTAACACTCACCCAGTGAAAAATAAAGGGATCCTGGAAATAAAAGAGAATATAATTGACAAAAATACTCACCTCTGGTTAAAGGCTAACAGAGGTGGTCAATATAGGAGTTAGTCGAAAACCCTCAAAAGAGGATACTACCACACAATGTAAGTAATGAGATAGGAAAATATTATGAGTAGTACACATACCAGTCACACAATGTCTTCCAAAGGGCATTTCAACCATGTGGCTAATGACATAGATAAATGATGAATCTGGTGAGATGTGACATGCAAAAGATTCCTCTCCTGTAACGATAATCCATTATAGGTCGTCTGAATCAACTTGCAAAACCACCTCGTTAGGGTAACAGGAGATAAGTTACAGGAAATAGAAGGATCCCAAAAATTGAACAATCGATTCCTAGTACTTCAAAATGAGTTAGTACAAGACAAATAACACTTGAGGGCCTTGACAGGACACAACAATAAGGATCGATATAGTCATAAAGGTGAGGAATGGCTGGCAAATGGATTGGTGAGAAGGATCTTTTCTTTTCCATGGTTGTGAGTATTGGGAAGAAAAGACCTATTGGGGTAAAGCAGGTCAAATGTGGAATGATAATGAGTCCAATGCACATGGTTTGTTTGTAGTTAAGCACAAAGCTACATAAAGGGCTATTATCTGTGCTCTGCCCACCATGGGTATCAAAACCTAGCTTCTAGCATTGTAAGTCTGCAGATGTACCACTGTGCCACTGGGGGCCCCAATCCACATAAATTGCAAAGAATCATCAAAAAACACAAGCCAACAACAAAAAAATTACAATTTAAGAGACGGGTGAAACAAAGAATATGAAGCTAAGGGCTCAAAGGGAGGATGAGACAATGCATGTAAAACAACAGTAAAATACCAATTCGATAATTGAAGAGGTAATTTGGGCTGAAGAATACAAAAAGGATTTGAGTAGACGTGATAGTACTGAGGATTCAAAAACCTTTCGATATCTGAAATATCAAAAAATAGCAAATAAGAATGCCTTATATAAAGCCACTGTAGATGAAGCAAGCATCTAGGTGGAGAATGTCTGATTGAGGTTGTCTCAAGAGTGGACATTCCTGCAGATACCAAAGAAGCAGAAACCATGTTTGAGCTGGTCCAAATGGTGCAACCAAGATAACTCAACAGGGAGTGGAAAGAACCATAGTCAGAACCCCAGGGTAATAGCCGATTCGGAGGAAAGGCATACAGATGTAAACCTATACAATTCTGACTCAATGTACCTACTGCCAATGCTTGAGGATGAGGTATCAGATACCATACAACTGCAGTTGAGAGTACCAATGAGTCTCAATGGATTGTTGGAGACCCGACCTGAAATCAAATTTACCAAAACACCTCATGATGTAGCATCCATTCTGTCAGAAGAATCTGGTTGGGTGATCTGAAGTACATTTATCACTCCTGGAACATGACAAGGTAAAAGACTGATAATACGAAGGGAATGAGCCCAGTAGAGGAGATCCGAGGTACTAAAACAAAGGTCTTAAGAATGTGTGCCTCCTTGACAAAAAATCAGAGATACCACTGTGAAATTGACAGAAAGAATCATGACAATTTTTCCCTTCAAGACAGACAGATTTGAACCATTGCCTGGAGTTCGAGAATGTTGATATGGAGGGTAGACTCATTTTCCGTCCAAATACCCTGGAACTCCTGACCTTGAAGATAAGCTCCCCATCCCTGAAAAGATGCATCTGTGAACAGATGAATCTCAGATGAGGTGGTGGAATGGGTACCCCAACAGTAGTGTTGGTCTGATCCAATCACTACTTGCAATCTACGCTGTTGCTTCTGAGTCATGAGACAGGATGATCCAAAGAATGCATGATTCATTGGTCGAGCAGTGATCACTGAAGGGACTCGTATAAGTAAAGGTTTAAAAACTTAACTAAACAGGCCCTGATCCTATAGAATAGTCACCACCAAAATTGACAGCACTGAAGTCTACAAGCAATGGAAGGATGGATGGGAACAGATGATTGAGTAGTGGGGATGGGAAAAGAAGTAGGATAGGAGACAGAAAGAGGAACAGAAGGAACATGGGAGAGACAGGAAACCAATGAAGATAAAAAAAAAACATTCGTATGCAGCCCCAGCATATGACTCCAAAAAAACAAGCACTCCAGCAAAAATCTCACTGGCAGAGGAAAGGAGTCAGACAAAGGTATCTGAGATGAAAGGGAGGCAAAAGCACTCAAGTAGGAGGATCATCTAGTCCCAAGATATTCAAGCAACATATCAACCAAGTATGAAGTGATAAAGCCAGGGAAGAGAGAAGTGAACGAGAAGATAAGAGAAGTGAACGAGCATCTGCTGAAAATTCCTCAGAGGAAGGGTGGATTACCATGGAAAGTAGGTGAATGGAGGAAAATTAATTTTAAAGAGGTGGGGAATGTAAGACCAAGCAGGAAAAAAATTAAGCATAAGAAAGTCGAACAAGACTGAAGAAAAGACTTCAGCATTTAGAGGTCAAAGAAAGGCAATACGGCTTGATGTTATGCAAAGGTATATGAGATAACAAAGAAGGAGAATGAGGAATGCATGCACCAAAGTTGGAGTCAAAGTGATCAAATATGAACTTGCATATCTGGAGAGGGAGGCCAAAACACAAAAGTAAGAAGTAGAAAACAAATTACAAGGTGAAGGAGAGAATTACAAAAGAGTAGGTAGATTCAAGAAAGCATGAGTATTGGCGTAGGCAAAGGTAGGTGGTGGGAAAAAACTTCCAAAACCTCTTCCATCACGAATGGGAAACATAGGCGGAGGTATTTCAGTTTCAAAAGAAGGTCCAGGCTGTATGAAAAACTTCACAACCTGCTACACACACAAGCCATCACAACCCAAAAAAACTAAGACAAATCCAATGCTGTTTTAGTTGTTAGTCTAGCATGTACAGCATCTAATTGTCTTTCACCATAAAAGTGGAAGTTATTGACACTTCTGAAATAATAATAATGTGGAAATAAATGACAACAAAAGCTGCAGATGTAGAAAATGTTCAAAAACGAAAATCCAACAATAAATATTTACACAACAGTTAATTTCTTTCGAGATATTTCCACTAAAGAAATGTCTACATAACAAAAGTTCACAAACAAAAAAGGTAAGAAGTGATGATTTTCAGGTTTTATATATGGATGTGCAGAATTCTTTATAGTAGGTGTCTGTAACTTGTTGGCAATAAATTTCAACAAACAGCATACAGTGTTTTAAAATGATATATTCATACAAATGCTCATTACACAGTTAATCACAACAGTTGTATCAAGAGCTCTTTCTGATAACTACATACACTTGTGTCAATGAACAACAAATACGTTGTAGATCTCACAGAAAAGTATAGAAGGTGGGCGTAGCATTCATCAAGGGTTGGAAAATTTATATCTGTTTCTTAGAGAATGCAACTGCAGACTGAATCTCACGTGAAAATAGTTGAGACACACATTCATTAGAATCTAGACACTCAAGTAGATTGGTAAAGTTGAGATATTTCATAGCATGTGAATCACATGAGAAAAACTGCAGTTTAAGTATTTTGTTTCAAACAAATGAATAAAATGCTAGATAATATAAAAATTCAAATTATAATGTTAATTTCATTGAAATATATTGCTAGTAGAGAGAGATTCAATTAAATTTTGAATGTTATGCAGAACCATGCATAGAAAGGAATGTAAAAATGGCATCTAGTGCTATAAGGTTAAAAGAAAATGCCACTATGTGCTCTTTACAGCTAAACATACAAACACACATCCTAGGTCTATTTGATTGTATCTCTCACCAACTTTGTTGATCTTGAACTACATTTCTGGACCCATATTTATAAATGGCCCAATTGAGGCCTAGAACTTTCCACACACTACGAGATATTATGACATAATAATACTCAAGAAAAACTAGTAACGTGACACAATAATACAACAATTGCCAATTAAACTACACAACATATGATTAGCACAGTCAAAAACCTCCAATAAACTATCAATTCTAAGAATAACTAAATTTAACACTCATGCTATACTTAAATCTAACGATGATTGAACAATCAGTACAGAAGCCAGCTGTACTCCTACTGGAGAAGGGTTGCCACATGCTTATTTGCATGCAACAGCAAAGCAGTATCAAGTGGAAATGAGTGATCTTAGGTGGAAGTTTGAAAACTGGTGGTGAGCAAAAACTATACATATATAGAGGGCAGCACTGAATCAACAAAGCTACTATCTGAGTGGAGGTTAGGTATAATATAGGAAGAATGTTTATTAATAACTCTTATTAGAGCTACTAATAAGAAGCAAATTTGTGATTTACTGCTAATACTGAAACAATAACAATATAATCTGCTGTCTTGACAGCTACAGACTGATTTAACTACAGAAGTATTATATTAAATGATCCATGTCAAATAGCTTTAACATTACTGTTACCATTTAATGTTTAAATCTTACCTCAACTGGTACAGAATCTACTTTACTGACATAATTACTAGGAAAGATGCCACTCCTGTTTCCAATGTTTCCTGTCCACCAATCCCCTTCTTTCTTGGTTACCAGTATGGTGTCTCCCTGTTGAAAGCATAAATCTCCAGGCTCCTGGGACTGGAATGGGTACATGGCTACAAAATATTCAGCTTCTTCTAGAGAAAATATATCAACAACAGATATACAATTGACTAATTACCTAATTAAAATAATACTGCTTTTAGTATATATCATATTCTTATGCTATTTTTCCCAGTATTTCCTATACCACAATTACACCTTTAAGCATCTTTCTGCTTTCAATTTCATAATTGTACATAAATACTTTCACACAATGGAATATATATCAAAATGGCTCAAACTCTATTGTGATTGATGTTTAAAAATCTAAAGTCTTAAAAAGAACTTTCAAAGGTAACAACAATCTACAAGTTACAGATAATACTGACTGCTATGTATTGAGGGTGTGAATTTATTCCAACACCCATAGAATCATTACAATTCAAAAATTAACTGGTAAACCATATTATTTCAATTTCTCATAATAACATATCAAATTCTTACTTTATTAGATTAGTACAATAGTGGATTAACACATATATTTCACAAGTACGTAATTGCCTAGTGCTACATGTGCTAGTCACTAAGATATAAAAGTGTTTCAACTGCAGATAAGAGACTTATGACCAAACCCATTCTTTGCATTCAATTAAACATAGTTTTTTACCTGTATAAAAAAATTTTGAATATTTTTTAAACATGTTTTTAAGTGGCAAATTTTTATATAATCCTAACTTCCTATTATTCACAATTTCTAGAGCATTTTTCAGAATGCAACAAATTCAGAACAATTATGTTCACAAAACTGTAAAATCACATGTTCTTTTTTCCTAACCATAAGTTTCTTTCTATAATACCCCTCAGAAATGCAATAAACAAGTTCTGAACAACAACTACATAAATCCACAATGTTAATAAAATTTTGCATGCAAAAAAATTATTCAAAATCCAATTATTCCAAACTAACAACAATAAGAAGAAAACAGTAATACTAACAACAAATTAACATGCCTAAAAAAACATAGCTATATTTAACTATTTTCTTCACATTCTGTTCAAACATAATTTATGCATGCCTTAAACTCAATAATCAGTGACTTACACAGTGAAACAACAAATACTTTTAAATTATTTGTTAGTCAAATTAATATTATTTATTAGGAAAGTGTTGTATGACACCAAAGTTATTATTTTAAAAGTTATGGTATAAATGCCAAAAGCTGTGGGAAAATTAAAAACCAACAGGCCTAAAATTTATGATAAAACTCATGTTAACTGCAGATATATTTATCTTCACATTCCTCTTAACCCTATTGCCACAGGTATTTTTCACGGTGCATGACACATGGTTTTAGCATCTTACATTCAAAATTTTATTGAACTACTTTTATGTTATACCAGTTAGTATAGCAGAAAATCTTAGCTAATAATCCATATTTTAATAATATATAAGTTTTAAGTTCTTAATTCTCCAAAGCAATATTAAAAAGAAAATCTTGAATTTCCCCTAGTGTGACACATAAGACGCATTTTTTCTAAGCATCATCTTTATTTTATCCAACACTGCACCAGTAACTATAATTACACATAAATTACTCACTATAAAATTGTCATTGCTCAGAAAAACCATGATAAATGAGGATTTGAGTCATCAGAATATTTTCCTGTTGCCTACTGTACTCAGTACTCATTAAACTAAGTAGATATAATTTGATTTAGTAAACATAATAAAAGAAAAACCTCATGTTTACAACCAATGTAATTAAAAAAAACATATTATATCAAATAAAAGCATTATAATTTTAAACACAGTCAAACATCAACAAACATAAAATCAAAGAACCCATCTTAACTGAATAACACATCCCAAGATATCTTTACTGAGTAACTAAGTAATTTCCACTCATGAGACTTCTTGGTTTATACCATATATACATTCCTGCATCTAAGCAAACTACTTGTACCTGATTGTGACAAAATCTCCTTTAATTGAGCATGACACAAAGTTTTAGTGTCTTACATTCAAAATTTTACTAAACTATTTTTTAGTATACCATAAAATCTTAGCTAATAATCCATTTTTGATAGTATACAAGTTCTAAATTTTATAATGCAATATTTAAAAAACCCTCAATTTCCTTCGTGTGACATTTTCTTTAGGCATCTCCTCTTCTCTATTTTATCAAACCACCCCTACAATAAGTATGAAATTAAGTGTAAAATAATTACTATAAAACAGTTATTGCTCAAACAAACCATAATTTTTATAGCCTTCAATTTTGTTTGGTTACAGAGCTATCAATTAGAAAATCAGACCCCCCTCCTGCCACATCTTCTCTTGCGAGATTTTGTAATAGTTCTCTCTTACGTTTAATTATATATATTACCTATATAACCAATAGAAAGCCAAGGTTTACATCTACCAAATGATATATTGTCTAACATTTTGTTCTGAACAGCTACTCATCAATTTCACTCAAAGGTATGAGCTCCTTTCCCATGGGAAAGCTAACGACTAGCTTGTGTGAACTTGTAATACTTCTTGTTGCATAGTTAAAAAAGACAGATAAGTTTTAAGTTAAGGGAAATTGCCTACTTTTCACATGTTATTATTCTATGTTTTAGGTGCATTATTTAATTAAATAAAAATTATTTAGTGAGTTACTACCATTAGTATAAAAAAAGTAGGTTAAGTGTCATCGACAGCAAGAAAAAAGATCAGAGAAGTAATTTATTTCTTGTTTTTCATGTTTATTCTATATTTATTGTTATAAAAGTAAATAAAATGTAAAAACAGAGATCTTTTTAGGTTAGTTAAAGTTAGATTAAGTAAAATATATAATAATATATTAAAAATATTTCACTAGGCATGAATGCAAGCAGCTCGGAGAAGCTCATGGGTAATGTAATTCGTTAGCATAACATGAGCTGCACGTGGCGAGAGTGATTTACAACTTATAATGGTGTGAATAGTAGTTAGACATGGTTCAAAGGGCAATCAAAACGGAAAGAAAATAATACAATTTAATTATAAATAGATGTATACTGTTAAGAGCTTAAAGCTACTTAGGTTTGGTTTGGTATTTTGAATTTCGCGCAAAGTTACACGAGGGCTATCTGCACTAGCCATCCCTATTTTAGCAGTGTAAGACTAGAGGGAAGGCAGATAGTCATCAGCACCCACCGCCAACTCTTGGATTACTCTTTTACCAATGAATAGTGGGATTGACCGTAACATTATTACACCCCTATGGCTGAAAAGGCAAGCATGTTTGGTGGGATGGGGATTAAAACCCGCGACTCGCAGATTATGAGTCGAGCACCCTAACCAACTGGCCATGCCGGGCCAGCTACTTAGGATAAATGAATGTAGTTTAATGCTATGTTTGAAATCATTCTAGAAAGAAAAAGAGGGTAATTTAGATTTATTTTTGGTGATTACAAAGTCAGTCAAATTGACCAACCTTGTATACAGTTAAATAACAGATAAAATATAAAGTTTTACTCAAAACAAACATTTGAAATGTATTTGGAAAGTTTTAGGGATTATGCGAATGAAATTTTAGGTTTTTTAGATGAAGAAAAGTTCTTCTAATCTTAACATAAAAATCACTTTACACACATTCAAGGACAAATCTTATTTTATAAAAAAAAGTTTTTTTTTTAATGTTTACGGAAAGTCTGCCAAATTTCATGAAGATATACACAATGTATTAAAAAGTTACTAGTATCAAATCTATAAAGTCTTCGAACAAGTACAAAGAGTTCATGTGGTCAGTCAAATCGATATGCTAAAAACTGCTTTACAAACTTTAAGACTTTTAATAATAAAAAAATTGATATTTTGCATATGAAAGCATTGTTTATTGATAATCTGCCAAATTTCGTTAACATTCGCTTAATAATTTAAAAATTATAGCATGAAAACTATAACAAGCATAAAATGGTTACAAGGTTGGTCCCAGGGACCGAGCCCGTGCTAAAAGAGTTAATTCTTCAAAATCTTTTGAAATTTGAGCCATATATAAACAGTACTTTACATAATATTTTCTCTCTCATCATATGACTCAACTTGTCGAGTTCTGGTAATGAACAAAGAGCTCTTGGACAGTGACTTGTGGAAGAAAAAAGATAGATCTGATATGATATTTTCAGACACCTCTGATTTAGAATCCCAATGAAATAATTATGAAGTACATGAAAAAAAACCTAAGTTAATGTGTTATTATTTTAAGTAAATTAAAATTTCAAAGCATAAATGCACAATTAGACATACACATAAACATATTTGATTGTTTTTGAAATTTAATTGAGGTGTTATTACAAAATTAATATAACTTTATGCATTTGATAGAAAATTAACAAATTTCACTTTTTCTAAAAATCAATGCAGTAGATTTAATAGAGGATGTAAGTGTACTGAGCCTAAGAACCAGTTAAAACTAGATAATGAAACTAAAATCAGAGTATGCAAAATAATGATCTCATGCCACATTCAATGTTGTACCAGATCTAAGAACCAAATAATATAATGTATATTAATCCAAGGCCTAAAAATCAATTACTATTACAAAGGGAGGCTAGAGATTTAAATAGTACAATAAACTAAGCCTAAGTTAAAATGAGTACTAGGTGAAAATTCCAGGGTGCTGAGAGGCACTAATTACTCATGTGGGGAACAGATACTTTGCAGGAGGTAGAAGAGAGTTCCTTTACTGACGTTATCAATGGCTTTCTGGCTGTATACTGTCCTACTAATTTTCAGTCTTTTGTAATTTGCTTTCAATTCAGCTTTGCTAAAATGAGCACAATATCTGGTTGGACAATCAAAGCAGACTAGATCCATAATGAAGATGTTAACTGGTGTCAATTCTTGGGGCAAACCAGTATTGATGGTGATCTACTCGGATTACCAGCATGGTTCCATATTTCATGATGCACCTTTTGGTATTGCAGTAATGACCTATTTTACACTTGATATACTGATGTCTATTCTGAGACTTTTTCCAGCAAGAATGGACACTTGGACTCTATTGTAGGCATCTTTCAGATCTAAAGCTATTGCAAACATGTTCTGGCAAGCTTCACAACCTTTCCATATATCTACTGTGAATTCAGCAGCATTTATTTAAAAATAAATCCTTGTTTCTATTGCACTGTGATAACTACCTGATGATGAGGGTAGCAGTGATTAAGTCTGGTAGGGAAGTGTTGATATTCTGTTATTAACTTCGAGACATTGACTTCTGTGAGCTTCTTAAAGGGGGTGATTCTTACACCATCTCTACATGTATTTATGGATCTGTGTTCTCTTGGCCAATCTAAACATGGCTTCCATATTAACATGTTCTTGTAGACTGGATAGAGCTTTTGTAACTTTCTTGTCACCATGATCAGTCTGGTTAATGTATTTGTGTATGGAGGCCTTTGCTTGGCCTTCATCTGTATGAAGATGGGTACCATCATCCTTGTAAATGCCCGACATGTTTTATTTTTGGTTCCTGTGCTAACTACAGCTTGTGAAAATACCAGTATAAAGTACATTTTAGATACACTTAAGATTTCCCTTGTCACACAGTTCATTCCATTTTTTGTTTCATGCTTTTGAAGCTGATCACTTGAAGAGGGAACAGGCTTTAATACATGCTATCCTTTTTTCCTTCTGCATGGGTTAATTCATGCTTTATCCCCATGAACTTTGCATGGATTTGTCTGCATGCTTTCCAGGTTTATTAATACCACTGTTTCACCAGTATGGAGTGTTCCTTTTGTAGGTGTTATTGTCCTGGATGTGCTCAATGATGGAGAGATGCTCGAGAGACTGCTACGAAGACTAGCATCCTTGTATGGGTTTGTAGATTGTTTTTAAGATATTGTGTACTTTAATCTTTACATTCAACTCCCTAACTCTAAATGTGCTCAGTCAACCTGACTAGCCTTGTTACCCACTTTTTTTAAGTATGAATGCAGACTGTAATAGAAAACTACAACTGTTTATCCCAAAAGCTTAAGGCTCATAACAGTATATCTCTGTTTATGGTAGCTTTAATTGCTTTGCATTCTTTCCTACAATTTGTTCTTGCTTAATATAACATGTCAGAAGTTCTTTCAGCACTTCTTGTTTGGCATGTAATTTGTGTGCCATTCAGTTGTTTGAAACACATAGTACTTCAACAGAGGCAGAACAGCTGAATAAAAATTGAACATTACCAGTGTTTCTTCCCCTTGGAATAGAATTGTATTATTTTTTTTTGTTCACTTCTTTCCATTTTCAGTAAGTGTTTTCTTTTTTGAGATAAGGTAATGCATATCTCTGAGCTTTTCCTTGCTTCCTTTCTCACACATAGCCAAAAATGATAGCATACATTCAGCTTTGTCACTTACGCCCAAGAAACAAAAGTAAAAAATCATCAGAGCATCCCATATCCCTTCCTGTCCTCCATCTTAACACCTGGTTTTCCTCTGGTCATTGGTGAGGAGATTCGGCTTCTTTGCTGGTTAGCTTCTTTTCTGGTTTGTTTCATGTGCCCTTTCTAAATTTCTCAATGCAAATGGAATGTTTTCCATCGTTGGTTGGTGGGTCAAGGGTTTACCCCTGATCAACCAACTGTTCCCGTTACCTAAACCTGTTACCCTATAATATAATGTAAGGCACAGGCTACTCTCAACCATACCTCGTGAAATATTTAATATATATATTATTTCTTTATCTTACCTACTCTAAACTTATCTTATGTAATAAATTACTAATTCTTAAATTTTAGATACTTTTAGAATAATAAATAAAGAATACACATGAAAAATAATACCCACCTGGATAACTTTTTTTTTTTTTGGCTGTTGATGGTCAATGAAACTTAACCCTACTTTTTATACTAACAGTACTATTACATTAAATAACTTTTAATTTAATTACGTAATGCACTTAAGAACACAGAATAATAACACATAATAAACAGACAATATCATTACGTGTTTCTCAAGGGAATAAAATAGACAATTCTTTGTACATAAAACAATGTAATATAATACATCATTTGATAGATTAAAACCTTGGCTTTTTACTGGTTCGAAACAACATAGCATTAAACACCAGAGAGAACTACTGGCAATTTGTGAAAGAGAGGATGTAACAGGTGGGTGTGGCAAAAGGGGTCTGATTTTTCTATTTCATGGTTATGTAACCAAATAAGATTGAAGTATTATGCCTGATCAAAATTAAGAATTTAAAACTTAGATTAAAATTTGGATTATTAGCTACATTTTTATACCAAGTTTGTTAATATACCATGATAATAGTAGTTTAATTAAATTATGGATGTAACTCACTGAAACCTCATGACATGTGTTAAAAAGGACGCCTGTATAGATACAGTTAATAAAGTAGCTGTATGCAAGTTATATTTCTAGGAAACATCTTCTCCTTGTTACCTGTTAATGCAGTCTGAAAGTCTTCCCCGAATGCTGTCAGAGTTTCAGAAGGAGACTGAATAGTACTAAAACATTTTCAAAATGAAAGAAATAAGTCAGATTTATATATTTTAATTTAACATGAAAATGTGTTGTAAAAAATAAAATAAAAAATTACTCCCTTTTGAGCAAATTAACTACTTGTTCACCTAGACAAAGTATCATACTTCTTGGTACTCCTCACCTATAGAACGAAGTATCTTTAATTCTAGGTACTTCTCACCTATAGAAATATTGTATTTCTTATACAATACTTACTCAACTGCTCAAAATGTACTTCTTTTAAACTATTAACTCACTTGCTCAAAATATCATACTTCTAACTGCTCAAACACTTCACTGAAATATCTTACTATCTATTTGCACACCTCTTTGAAATAATGCATCTTTCTATTTCTACTTATTTATATGCTTCAGATATTTCTAAAAACTAACTCACCTGCTTGAAATATCATATTTCTTTCTGCCTACTTACTGACCTCCATGAAATACTATATTTCTAACTACTCATATACAGAAATTTCATAGATAACAAGCCAAGTTTAACACTGGTATAAAATAAGTTAATGATAATTTTCAGTATATCTATCGTTTCACAAATATGAAAAAAAAAAAGCTTGCTTTTCAAGAAAATTCTATACTTTAAAGATGACAACTCCACATAATAGAAACTATAAATGATTTTCTCGAGAGAGATGTATGCAATTTCAAAATAAAAAGCTGAAATTTTGCCAGAATATTTAACACATACATTTTCTGAGATATATCAAAGTCAATACTATCCCTAATGTACTAAAGACTTAAAACTAGACTATAAAATCTGTATAGCTAAACTAATTAAAGTGATTACTTTTCTTGATTCCTCAGCGGTCCAGCAATTAGCTTCACATAGGATTTGGGGAACCATCCCACCTACAAAACAAGCAGAATATCCAGTTATCATTTCCCTTCTAGCTTGAATTTTTTTAAATGAAGCAAGATATATAATCTAATATAAATATTATCAAGAAGCTATTTTAACAAAGAATTATATAAAACAAACTCATTTGAATAGTATTTTAATAAATGTGAACAGTTAATATTTGTAAGAACAAATATAAGTGTCTTCTACCTTTTAAATATATAATACACAAATAACTTCATCTGAGTAGGCATGTACTTCGAATTCATAGTACACATTCAATTATAAGATTATACTGGGTGTGGAGGGTATTCAACAAATTAGGCTTAGATTTATATATCTGCAATAATTACAAATGGTTTTCAGATCACCTTGATCTTTTATATACATATAAAGTCAATGGCCCAGAATATACCTGGAAATAGCAAGTTATTTGAAAAAATGCTTTTTGATTTGAGGGTCAACATGAAATGACTAAATCTAGTAAAAAAAAACAATAAAATAATAGAAATAAAAAGTATTTTCAAATTGTAACTCACAATAAGGGTATGCTTTTGGAGTTACCATGCACAAACAAAACCTTATACTATTAACCTGAGAGTACTTGGAAGCATATTAATAAGCAATCCTAGCACTTCTTTACCTGGAAATGTTGTAACATGTGCAACTAGGACTCCAGTTTCATTAGCTAACTTAAAAAAATAAAAAAAACATAATAGTTGTAAATCCTGTAATAATCAAATGAATAACACATGCAGGCACATCTTTGTCCTATCAGTATCGTTTATTCTCCTTTTATGCAATAGTTTAACAATAAAATATAGATACTGCCAGAGAAGCTGCAACTGTTTAGACATTAACATCTGTGTTGTCTACTCTTCTTTTGTGACAGCTTTGTTAAATGACCCCATCGCCACGGGTACCCTTTACTGCCCACGACACAAGGTTTTAGTGTCTAAGATTCAAAATTTTACTAAACTACTTTTGTTTT
>NW_013666628.1:174784-181804 GCF_000517525.1 Limulus polyphemus | reverse complement strand
TTTCCACTTGTGTGACCCACATGACACTATTTTCTCTTAGCATGTCATCATCCCTGTTTTATCCACCACCCCTCAAAAAAGTAGGAAATTAAATGTAAATTACTCTATAAAAATCATCAATGCTCAGACAAACCATATTTTTTATAGTCTTCAATTTTGTTTGGTTACAGAGCTTTCGATTAGAGAATCAGACCCCTCCTGCTACACCTACCTGTCACATCCTCTCTTTCAGAATTTGTTAATAGTTCTCTCATACGTTTAATTATACATTACCCATAACCAATAAAACGTCAATGTTTTCATCTGTCAAATGACATATTCTATAATGTTATGTTCTGAATGGTTAAATGTCAATTTCACTCAGAGTACCAGCATCGTTCCCGTGTGAAAGTTAACGACTAGCTTGGATGAATTTGTATCGACTCTTGTCACATAGTTAGAAAGCCAGAAAAATTTTGAGAGGTAAGGGAATTTGTTTACTTTTTGGATGTTATTAGTCTATATTCTTTGATGCATTATTTAATTAAATAAAAATTATTTAGTACATTACTATCATTAGTATAAAACAATAAGGGTTAACAATTGACAGAAAGAAAAAAGAAGACTGGTTAAGTATTTTATTTCTTGTTTTTCATGTTTATTTTTTATGTATAATTATGAAAGTAACTAAAATGTAAAAAAATAGAGATCCTTTTAGATTAGTTAAGATTAAATTAGGCAAAATAAATAATATTATATTAAAAAATGTTTTATGAGGCACACACGTGAGCAGCTCCTAGCTTGTGGGTAACGTAATTCATTAGCGAATCGTGAGTTACCTATTCATTTACAATTTATAATGGTGCGGATAGTAGTTAGACATGGTTCAAAAGCCAATAAAAAGGGCAATAAAACAATAAAATTTAATTATTTGAAGATGTATAATATTACGAACTTAGAGCTACTTAGGATAAACGAATGTAGTTTCATGTTACAATTTGAAGCCATTTTAGAAGAAAAGAAAAAGGGTAATTTACATTTATTTTGATTTTGTGTGTGTGTGTGTGTGTGTGTGTTTATGAGGTCGGTTGAATTGATGGGCATTTTTGAGAGAGTTAACTCTTTCAGCATAGGCTCGGTCACTGGGATCAACCTTGTAACCATTTTGTGCTTATTATAGATTTCATGTTATAACTTTTAAATTAGTTAGCGAATGTTAACAAAATTTGGCAGATTATCCGTAAACATTACAATGCTATCATACACAAAATATCAAATGTTTTTATTAAGTCTTAAGGTTTGTAAGGCAATGTTTTAACATCATAAACATTTAAATTGAACCAGTGTTGCATTCAATACACACAAAAAATCAGCGTTTAACTGTTTTCTTTAATATCTACTTTTAAATTATGACTTTGAATAATGTATACTAAAATTTAAATTATAATTTACAGTTTGATACAAACTTTATTGACATAAATTCATGAAATAGTAGTTCAGTAAAATATTGAATGCGAGTCAACAAACATGATGACATGGCCTTTGACTCATGACCTGTGTGGAAAGGATTAAAAGTATTATATGTGAGCATCTATTTTCATTACTTTTAATTTGCACATGTTCACCATAAATCAAACAAGGACATCTGTACTGTTCAGTGAAATACAAGCAGTTGTAAGGTGAGGCTGTGGTGATCAGATATCAATCAGATAATGTTAGAAATCAAATTGATTATATCACCATGAACAGAAGATATAGGAATGCAGTACAATAACTGAAAACCTACCCAGGGATTGACTTCATGAGCAACTATGGTTCTGTAATATGCACCATCAAGATAAGATTGGGGAAAGTTAAGCAGCCAAAAGTGGCAAAGGAGTTTAATTATACAATTCTAATGGAAAAAGGTCTGATTAAAAAAAGGTATACAGTTGCAGATAACAACCATTTTAAAAAAGTGGATGAAGGAAATATGAAATAAGGTTATTCTGTTAAAATTAACTCTCTCACTATGGGCTTGGTTTGAACTGGCCAAGTTTGTGACCCCAAATTGACCTTCATAGTTTCCATACTATAACTTTTAATATGTTTAGTGTATTTTTGTGAAACTTTCAGTAATCATTAAGCAATTTTTAATCAGAATTTTTAAGGAAACATTTTCACTAAAAATTTCTCCATTAATATATGGAGTCAAAATGTTGACTGCTCTGAGTGAAGTGATTTAAGTTAAGATTAAAATATTTCTTTTTATCTGAAAAATTTCAAATTTCATTTGCATAATCTGTAAAATCTCCTATATAAATGGCAAATAATTTTTTTAGTAAAATTTTATATTTTATCTGTTATTTACCCTACCTTAACTCTATACAAGGTTGGTTAAATTGACCAACCTCGTAACCACCAAAAAAAAAAAAATTGAAATAAATTTAAATTACCATATTTTCTTTTTTGAATGATTTCAATTCTAAAATGAAACTAAATTTGTTTATCTGAAATAGCTTTAACTTGTAAGAGCATGCATTTACTTAAACTTCAATTTTATTTTTCTATTGCCTTTTGAACCTCTCTAAATGTGCAATGAGAACTTTTAAAAATAAGATAATTATGTTCCTTGTGGGAATAGTTTGAACTGGAAGCAAAATAGAGAATTCTCCGTACAGAAAACAGCATAGTATAATATGTCATTTGACAGATTAAAACTAATAGTTTTCTATTGGTTATAAATGATATAGTATAAAATGTTAGAGAGAACAATTGGCAATTTGTGTCTGGTTTTCTAATTTAATTTCCCAATTTCTAAATTATGTTTTGCCTAAGTAATGACTATATCACAATGAGTAATTTGCATTAAATTCTGTACTTCTCAGAGGGTGGTAAATAAATGATAGAAGAGGGAATATCTCGACAGCAAATGTCACATACTAAAGGAAATTCAGAAGTGTTATTTAATATTACCTTATAAAATTAAGAGCTTCAAATATATACATTATATTAAAAATTGGATTATTAGCAACATTTTTATGTAAAATTTACTTGTATATCATGATAAGAATAAACCTTTCAAATATGAAATTTTAAAATACAAATAATGCATAATTAAATAAAATACAAATACAACTTAACTGTTTCTCTAACTATAACATGTTTATGTAAGAAACAACTGAAGTACTATTGTGAACAAAGCAGCTAACAATAGTGTAAGAGGTTACATCTACCCAAGGACAACTTGGTACCAATTTCAAATTAACCTTTGTTGGATTATAGCATAAAATGAGATCTTTCTAGTGACTATAAACATATACATGTTGAAAGTACATGCAACTTCTAAAGCTCAACATTAACTTTAGAAGGTGGGCATTTGAGGAAAATGTACTTTGAAACATACGTGTCAAAAGGGGAAGTAAGCTACATTCTTGTCTGGACTTACATGTACATGACTATCCTTAAAGCTATACTTCTCCAAGTTTTGACACTGTTTGTATTTCATGCTTCATGTGACAAAAACCTGAGATATTTCATTATTGCTTTCAATATTTCTTTTGAAATAAAACAAAGATAATATAAAACTTTAATCTATAATTTGCTTGATAATATTAATTTCATTAAAATATATTGATAGCAAAGTGGCTTGAGTAAATTTTGAAAGTAACTGAGTGCAAAGAAAGGAGTTTAAAAAGCTCATTCTTTTTAAAGGGTTAATGAAAATGCTGGAAGAATTGGACATTGATGGTAAAGACTTGAGAATTTTAAGAAACTTCTATTGGGACCAAACTGCAACAGTGAAGATAAATTATGAATTAAGTGAATTCATCCAAATGAGGCAAGGCTGTGACTTTTAAACTGATTTACTTTGTATAGTGAAAAATCCTGAGGGAAATTGAGGATTTTCGAGGGTTGATCACTAATGGACACAATTTGAACAACTTGCACTATGTTGATGACACAGTTTTAATAGTTGATTCAGAAGAGCTGCTGCAAAAAATTCTATATAAAGTTGTTAGTGAAAGCAAAAAGAAGGACTTGCATATTAACTGTAGGAAAACAGAATGTATGGTAATAACAAAGAAGAAGATCACTCCTGTATGCATGGTCAAAGTAGATAAGGAACAGACAAGGCAGGTAGGTCAATAAATTCAACTACCTAGAAAGCTGGATAACACCAAATTCTAAATTTGATCATGAAATAAGACAGAGAATAGGGATGGAAAAAGACATTTCTGAAAATGAAAAAAAGATACTGATAAATAGTAAAATTTCTATGAGAGCAAAGTTAAGAGTTTTGGATTGTTATGTTATACCAGTTATCACATACACATCAGAATGTTGAACAACATCACAAATATGGTAAAATGAATTGAATAAATTGAGTTGTGATTCTTAAGGCACATCTTGAAGGTATGCTGAACAAGTCATACCTCAAATGAAAATATTTTGTCAGAGCAAGTTGCAGGAGGAAGCTCAGAAAGAGACAGTTGGAGTATCTCAGACACATTATGAGGTAAGAAGAAATTGAAAGTCTAATCATAACTGGAAAGATTGAAGGAAGGAGAAACCATGGAAGGCAGAAGTTGACTTATGTCAAGAGTCTATCTAAATGGACAAATGTATCAACATTGATAATTCATTTTGCCTCAAGGAGAAGAGATCTGTAGAAGACGATGGTCATCAACATCCTGTTTGGATATGGTACAGAGAGAGATGTCTATTATGCTCCTGAATCCTAAGTTTTGTTTCTCCAATGTAATGGAAACCACATTCACAAGGGATACTGTAAGTTGAATTTTTACTATTTGTTGGGTCTTTAGATGGTTTCGTGTTCACTAATTGCAGACTAATTGTTGTGACTTGTGAATAGTGTTCTTACTTTATGTTGTTTACATATCCTCCATGACAATAATAGCAGTTTTCATTTTAATATATAACAATCTTTGTTTTGGAGATGCTGTTTGTTTACTGAAGATGGAAAAAACTGTAAAATTGCAAACTTTTTTTTCCTATCTTACAACAAACCACTATAAGCCACAAGAAAAGACAACTTATTTTCACCTTACCTTTTCTTGGAATTCCCCATACCACCACATGTCTTGTTGTTCCTTTACAGAGATAACATCTCCTTTGTTGAATGTTAAGTGGTTGTCCTTTTTGGCTTTCCAGGGAAAAAGAGCTTGAGCCTGTAGACCTTCAGGAGCAGCTTGGCCCTATAAAACAAAATCACTAATAATAATAAGCAAACATTTTATTTTTAACTTTTCATGAAAATACCATGTAAGTAATATGGACTTCATAAGCTGTGTAACCTAATTTTTTTCTGATTTATGCAACTACAAATTATAGTAAAAATGATGTCTTTGCAAGTTCTTAAGTCTCTCATTATGATATATTCTTTAACTCATTTGCTACTGCCTTGGTGGATTACATCAATTACATGACCCTAAACTGACCATCAGTTTCTATACTATAACTTTTAATGTGTTTTTTTGTGTATATTCATGAAATTTTTCAACTTTTAGTAAACTTTACAAGTCTTTTGTGGACAATAAAATAAGAATTTCACCAACCTCATAACCATCATAAAACTTTCAGGTTGAAAAATTATAGAAACAAGACAGGTAGCTTAAAGTGAAAAAAGTAAACAAACAAGTTTAAATTTAAGTCATAGTGCTGACATTGTTTCCACAAGTTACAAACCTCTCTTTTGACCCTCCTAAATATTACAGCTCTTAGATATTGAGTCAAATTAGGGATTTGTAGCTTGAAGAAATAATGTCATCACTATGTCTCAAACCTTAAGCTTCTTTGTTTAGATTTTTTTTGCAATTTCACTTTAAGCTACCTATTTTATATATTTTTTGACAATCCCTATTCCTACTTTTTAAATTAATAATTTTTAATAATCAGCTGAATTAAAAATTTATCTTTGTGAACAAAATACTTGTAATATTTACTAAAAGCTTATAAAATTTCATGCATGAAGATAAACTTATTACACTAAACTTTACAAATATAATTTTATGGTCAAAATAACTGAGCACGGAAAGTTAATAGGATTGGAAAAGGAAGGATTATAGATGAACTTGATGCAACAGGACCATTTAGAAAGAGACTTGCAACAAGTCCTACCACAACCATAGGAATCAAAATGCTGTGTCATGTATCAGGTGAGAATCCACAAACACAAATGGCATCCAAGGGTCTCAACACCAATACACAACATAATCAAGAAAAATTTCAGCCTGGAAAAGCAACACAAGCACAAAAGTTACTTCCATAATGCATTGTTAAACCATCACATACTTCAAGCAGCTGGAGATTGAAAGAGATATTCATGCTACTCCGAAAGAAGATATACAGTCAAGTCATCAGACACATCACCTATGGATTTCTGAGAGATCAAATTTTGAAAAGGGTACTGTAAAACTTGTGTTCTTGTTCACTATATATATTATGGAAAGTAAGCAGAGGAGTGGCATGGTTTGGACATTACAGCCTTATAATGGAGCCTTTTGCATTTGAAACTCTGCTGCAGGGCTATTGTCAAGATGCAATGTTGTCAGAAAGAGTAAATCTGGACATGGTAAAATAGACTATAACCACGTGGTGAGGCTTCTAACTTGTTTTAATATAATGTACATTTTTTAAATTTAACATTTCTCAGTAATGTGAAAGCTAACTGTTTCTGGAATAAATCATTAGCTCTAAAGATCAACTACTTTTGGTTCTTGTGAGAGAAGAGTTAATTCTTAGTTTTAGTGTGTATTCTTTGTATGTATCAGTTAAAATGGACTACTCAATATTAATTATAAAATCAGTATTCACACTATAGATAGCTTATCATATATTGTTTCAATCTATTATCCTCATTAAAAAACACTGGATGTGTCTACAATGTTTGTGAAATATTTCATAATGATAAGAGACAGCTGAAATGGGGGGAAAAAATAAAAGGCATTACTTTTATCCATCTCATGCGCATAAACATGTTATTAATTTTAAAGAGACGTTTGGTAAATATTGTCAGTGTCTTTAGCAAAGAAAAGATGG